>NW_027453018.1:0-13838 GCF_964194025.1 Convolutriloba macropyga
GATTTGAATAACATCAATGACTTAAACATCAGGTTCAATGCAAGCATAAATCAAGCACATTTTATCAGTACAAAGTCTTGGTATTTTAAAGATCTGGACGAGTGAAAATTTAGAGTTCCTTTGACCTAATTTAACTTTTCCTCCAAATTGTTTTTCCATTGCTTTCATTTATCCTTTTAAAACGCATTTGCCGAGCCAGATCTTGAGTTTTCCAAGACTTTCAATATAGCCAAAAAGACAATTTTGACTTAACAAGTAAATGATCCAACTTTTAACCAAACTCAAAAATTTCAAATCTGTTATGTTATGATTCATCAACACTGATTCAGAAGAAATTACACTGAAATTCTCAATCAGAAAGTCTGTTCATTGTTCAGCAAAACTTTATGATTCTGTCATTAAAGTATTTTATTCATTGCCCAGTAGCTGTGGACAGTTTTTCTGCCCCTCAAAAATCAATTTGAGTTGGTTTCAATCAAAGTAAATATCCACAATATTTTTAATAATCTAAAGTTTTTTGGAAGTTTGTGAAATAAGTTTGAATTTATGCACAGCCATGATTGTCAAACAAGTTTTCACGCGACATGAGGAAACATGATGAATACATCACGTAAGTGTGCAATTGCGTATGTTTGTTCACGACATGTGAACTATGTCATGATTGCTATCCCTCGAGCAAAGTAATAGGCGGCACCGTGCTTTCTAGTCTCTGTTTCTGTACAAGGGTTGTTTTTTTTTCGTTCTTTGGTTGCCGTTGTTGTTGTTTGTTTGTGTTATCATAATGAGTCCATGACTGTGGTGGTCATTGTCTTTGTGTCAGAAAGTCCACTACAACTGCTATCAGTGCCTAAAAGTACATCAATTTTCAACTGTAAAAATCGAGTTGTCTAATTAAGGCAACTTTTAAGAAAAATGCTGAGCAGAGACAGTACAGAAAGATTTGATGAATTGCCACTTGTAGTTATATGTTTGTTTTTCATGCTGGAACAGCCACGTAGGATCATTCCCGTGAAACGAAACTTAAATGGTATTGGCCACTTTTGATATTTAATATTCTCTTGTTTCTCGCTCAGTTTTCCGCGAGAATGCACAACTCACGGGTATGTACACAACACGTCATGGTATATACGATGCTCGCAAAAACGTCTTTGACTAGCAAATCTCAAATTTTAGCAAGAAAATAAACATCTGCACGTTTTTTTCGTTCTCTGCCAAGAGTATCAGCTTCATTTCACTAGGTGGTCCATTTAACTTTTGCACTCTCGTGTTTGATGATTGAATCCGGAATCATATTTCAATGAATAAAGTCTGCCCCAACCACAACATGTATTGAGTCCGTGCTGATTATGAATAAAGAAAATGGCCACAAAATTATGTTCCAACAATACACTATAATCTTACTTGTTATTCTATCCACTGCAGTAAAGAAGCGTTCTTTCGGGGCAACTGAAAATTTGCAAATAATTTGCAAGGAGAATCATCATCAATATTAGAAAAAATCGAACGCCTAGTATCTACATGGTTTCACATAAACATTCAGTATGTCTGAGTATGATTTTTTAGAAACTTCGATCCAGATGTCATAAATCAGACAATTGTATCAGTAAAAAATCCTATAAAAATTACCGCAATCATACAACATCATGATAATGTTTGATCAAAATTGAGACAAATGATTTACGATGAAAAGCTGTGACAATACTTTCTATGATTAATCCATTTCATTTATATTATATCAACTCAAATTTACTATTATAGAATAGAAGTGCTTGAAAAAAATCTGTCACATGGAAAATTTGTGCTCATTAAATTTCTCCCCTAAACTTTAAAATTGAGCGATTCTTCATACCCATACAGCTTTCAACAAACATTGTTTATAACAAAAAACCAAACTCAATTTCGACCTTGATAATTTTGATCTGAAAGAAAGCCACAAATTTATGTTACTTACTTTTCATTTTTTGTACATATTTAACTGCATCATATATATATATATATATATATATATATATATATATATATATATACATATATATATATATATATATATATATATAATATATATATATATATATATATATATATATGTACATATATATCTATATATATATATATATATATATAAATATTTATATATATATATAACATTTTTATTTTTTTATGTGTTTTTTTTATTGTGTTTTGGATGTGTGTGTGTGTGTGTGTGTGTGTGTCTGTGCGTGAGGGTAACCAATTGGAAAATTCAATTTTTTGATAGCTAAAAATGTTTTTCTTTGCAGTTCGTTTTCTGTTCTCTGACAAAAAAAATATGCAAATATAATACAAATCCGATAAAATCTCAAAATATCTTATTCCGACCAAAACAAAACTGATCGCTTTTGAGTGGGGCTTCTACATTACTTGCTTTTATAGTTTAAAAAAAGAATTCTTGATATGACCGCTACTCTAAATTGCCAATTTCTATCTGATGTTTCGACAGAAACTTACAAGTTAACTATTCGACTTGCAAATTTGTAGATGCAAGTTTAGCCTCCAACATAACAGTTCGGCAAGTTGAGCATTCAATATCAGGCGCAGACATTCAATTTTTGACCCTGGCTTGGAAAAGACTGGCATATTTGAGAAGGAACTTTTTGGTAAAATTTTCAGCGTACTAGCTAATGTCAGGAAAAAAATTTTGCCCAGAAAAGTAGATGTATGTTAAACCTCGTAACACGGCAACAACATATCTTTTTTGCATCACAATTGCAATTTAATGTAAGAAACCCGTATAGACATCGATTTCACCTTCTAACCAATTAGGAAAGGTACACGACTATTTAAGTCGACTGAAAAAATTCACAAACAATCATCATCTTCTCCGAAGAAAATTCCCCGCATACTGAGGCGTGGAAAGAACACAAAACGTGAGCTATTACAAAAATCCGTGGCTGAGTAAGCAAAACGCTTAATGAAGAGATTTCTACTGAACTCATGACTTGACCATTGCTCGAGCTAAATTACGTCTCTAGGAGCCAGCGCCCCTGCAAATTAAAGTTGACTATTCGGCCTACTTCACATCATCACCGATTCCACACAAAATATCTTAGGACATGTGAAAAGGGCCTTACAGTGTGAGATATTTCGACAAAAGGAAAAGATTTAATAATAGGTATATAAAATTAAATTATAATTGTTTCAATTATAATTAGTATCGCTCCCACTACACTTCAGTGGGAGGGAAGAAATATATACTCAAATGGGTTTTTTCTTTTTTTACTGAGTCAATTTTGGCCGATCGATATATTTATCGCAGAGAGTTGTGAGCGGTATCAATGAAAAGTCCGTCCAGCGTAGAATTTATAATTAGAAAAATTTTTTTGAATTTTTTTCCGGGGATTTAGTGAGGTTGAAAATTTTGAAAATAGTAGACCGATTTCAGCTGTTTTTATTCAGATTTTCCGTAATTTTTTGAACCAAATTTTCGTTCTTATTGCTAAAATTTGTTAATTGGCGTTGATAGACTGCTCTTTTGAACCTATTCAATGTTCTCATTGAATAGACTATCTTTTAAACGGCCGCGACACGTTATCCTGCTAAAATTTTTGATTTCTAAAGGAATTTTTGCTTGTTTTTGTCCTTTTTGTAATCGTATGACATAAACTGGATAATAAAAAGCTTTAATTGCTTTCTTAAGAGTTATAAACGAACAGATGTCAATTGGTCACTCTATTATATAGATCAAAAGTTTTAAATGAATCTTTCTAATGACTTCAGTTGATAAATAATGCTTTTACTCACTTCGAAAATATGGTTTCTTAAAAATGGAGACTTAATTTCGAACTTTTCCCTGTCTGCTTTCATTTTTTAAATTGCTACGTAGTTTCATTAAGTGCCAATCTTATGAATTTTTCAGTAATGTACAGTTTAATTTGTTTAGCTTAGGTGTTATCTGATGTCATTTTGATTTTGTTATTATTTTCTTTGAAATATAGACATCGAGTTTTGAGTGTAATTATTGTTTTTTTATTTTACTTTTACGTAGGTTTCATAGTCTTATTAATGGCAGTCGACCCTCTAATGCGGCATTACTTTATTCATTTAGTGGTTTGTGGAACAATATGTAAGTTTTTGAAAGTTTTCTCTTCCTCGCTTGCTAGACCATCAAGTCAAAAATGCGGATGAGCGGGTTCGGAACATTATGTGCGGACGCACATTACCGAGCCTCTGTGTTATATTTTACAATGCTTTTGTCTCAAAAATCCACGGATTAGGGTAACATTAATAAACATCTATTTATTGTTAGGTGCGCTTGTTCATAATGTTCACAAAACTCCGAATTGTTTTAACCAAACTGTGGTAGTCTTAATAAGAAACAGTCAAGATTCAATTTTTAGCAAAATTTTGAGCCTCAAGCATTAGGCTTAGCTGTCCGTAGAGCCGAGCAATACTATTTTTAATATCGAGCACCGTCTTTTTCATCCGTTGCGGTCTAAAACGAGGAACTGTCTGCGCAATTACCTGTTGCTGCGCCATCTTCGCTGATTGGGGTGAGACCATTGTTGCTGTTTATGGACATTGCACGTGACTCCTTACGCAGACTGAAAACAGAATAACAACATCAATGAACTTGTACACTCATCTCAAACAATTCGGAAATTGCCCAATTAATCGAAATTTTCGTACAACATTCAAATGTTTCACATAATTGAATCAGTTGAAAGCATATAGCAACCTCTACTATTTTGTAAAAATTGACCTAACTGACTTGAATAATTTTAAACTTTGGACATCATTTTTGAATGACCCAATTTTCAAATTCAGCTCAGCTTTATGAGAGACAACTTGTCCGAGACACATTTTCATCATTGTCCGTGTATACGGCAAAAACTCTCTGATAACCAACATACTTCAACGTGAACACGCAGTACAAGACGTCATGTGGTTGAAATCAAATCATTATCATGAAAAAAAAAGAAAAAAAATAACTGATGTGTTTCTGTCCAAATTACTCGGAATTGTTGGTTTAGGCCTTCTGCATCAGTTACGTGTTCCCTTCAGTCGTTTTAAAAATAATGAGACTGTATTTATTATCTCAAAACAAACTTGAAAGACTCGTGCAAGATTTTACTTTCTAAAGCGACTATCGAGCGTCCACGCTTACAGTGTTTCCTTTCTGAATTCATAATCAGAAGTGATCTCGCAAGAGTCTTGAAGACTTTGAATCTTTGCTATATTTGTTCTCTGGATTAAAGTTGTGAAACCTATCTAAAGAGCCTATCATCCGTTTTAGAGCATTAGAAGCTTATTCATATTTTCACCATGGTTCATGTTGCAAGATTCTTTTGGTGCAGTCTTGCATGTTTTAAAACAGACAGCAGGAAGCATGCAAGATTTGATTGCTCTCATCACTATAAATTACCTAGGCTGGAATGGCTGTGTGGTTGGTCTCTGGTTGAGACTGGAAGCAGTAGAGGGAGCGGTGGCTGTATTCAATCCATTGGGTATGAATGACTGTCCACCCCCACCACCTTGACCTGTGAAGGAAGAAGAACCCGACATGAGTTGTGACTCATTGTTCAGGTGTAGATATGCAGAATCGTCTGACGTCAACAACTCTGGTCGAATTAGGTAGCTAAAATATCATTAAGTGACGCTTCTACTAGATGCAGCGCGCTTTATAGAAAAATAACTCGAGTTGAGATTTTTGTTGATTTAAACATAACATACTAAACTGACGGTCTTTTTCGGTCTTTGCGCCGAAACAGATCGAAGACTTTTTTTCCGTCGATTTGATTGGTTTGAATCGATTTTAAACGTAATATGAGTTTTCTTTGATTCCTAAAAATTTACAAATTTGATTTTGTAAACTGAAAATGGCAGCGAATATCTACAATAAGAAATTGGCGGTGCTAATTTTCGCTAGGTCTGGACTTATGTTAATATTTCATTTTGGACACTTACACAATGTCATCTTTGAGTAGCTTTGTGTTTGGCTCAGGATTCACAATCACAAATTTCCTTGTCGAACTGTTGTTCTCAGTCGATCCTAAACACACAACAAATCAAACAAACTATCGAGATTAAAAAAAGCGGAAAACAGGATAATATTCAGTGTCAGTTGTTTGTTCACAACATTGCAGTATCTCTCAGCCCCTCTCGCCCAAAATATTTCGATGTTCAAAAGCAGTTTACACGAAGCTTGACATGATATCAGTTAGAAACAGCACAAAGCTTTATTATCTTTTTCATTTGTTCGATTCTCGTCAGTATTGGATAATTATTTGCAACGAGTACAACTTACTTGTGATCCATGGTTTTCCTAAATCATCCACACTCAAACATACATAAATTTTGCCCATGCATATACAACCTTATCGAATCTGCACTGAACTCATCAATAGCTCTGAATGCAAACTTTCATAATGGCTACCTTGATAGCAATATCAAAGCACTTAAAGACTTTAATAGTTTGAGTTTTTTTGCAAAATATTTTTGTGCATGGCATCAACAAATTTCCAATTTCCAATTTTATGATCTAATTTCTAATTTTATGATCTAATTGATTTGTTTAAACCTGATTAAGGTAGGGGAGAACACAAGTTACTATTTGATTACTAATAAATATGGTGGGCAATCTACATTTTTACAGCTGATGCTAATTAACGTGTAGCAGAATGAGCATTTTTTATTTTAAAAAAATTTATTATTTTTGGGCGGAAACAGTAAGCAAAAACCATGCAAAAAAGATAGATATTTATTTTAAAATAATCAAAAATAAATTGGTTGACTTAATTAGTTTGATCTCTGCGTGGAAATCATCTTGAATTCAATCAAACTATTTGGATTGAAATTGTTATGCACATAATTTTGCGGTGAAATACGGCGAAATTACGTAATTGCACCGCTAGAACTTACAAAAAGTCACCACATTTCACCACTTACTACAATGTACCGCCCTTACAAGGACTCGAACCTCTCACCCCCAGCATGTCACTCGTTTCTGCTTCTACTGCGCAACTTCTAGTTTTTTTGTTTTGAAGTTAAAACTTGAGCGTTTAATGTTTGTAAGATTTGCGATTTTTAGCGGAGAAGTTACATACTTTAGCGGTGAAATGTGGTGATTTTTATTAAGTTCACCGCTTACTCTAGTGTGAAATTACATAAGTTCACCGCTTAGAAAAAAATGTCAAAAAGATGTAAGATTGGGGGTAATTTTAGGGGGGTTAAATCTATCATTTCCTCCCTGACTCACCATTGCCCCTTATCTTACCTCGTTTTAACCCCACCCCCCTAAAATTTCCCACATAATCTCACATTTTTGACACTTATTCTAAGACTTTCTAAGAGGGGAGTTTATGTAATTTCACCACTAAGTTAACCGGTGGATTTATGTTATTTAAACGCGAAATTCAGTGGTGAAACTGTAATTTCACCGCCACCAGGCCATAAAAGTTTTTTCTCCGCATTGCCCGCCTAATTTATATAATTTAACCGCGTTCACTGCTTATCTTACAAAAATTCCGGCATTCACCTCTTATCTTACATATAATTGTGTTGAATGGCGGTGAGACCTCGACCCGGGTTCTCAATTGTCACAAAAATTGTATATTGTATTGAATGAAATATATCCACGCAATATGATTGAATGTCGTTCACTATAAGTAAAAGTTTACAAACAATTCCATTAAAACATTATTGTTAATAATAATATAATTATCCGGGAAGTGAAAACGTCCTAATAAAAATTCATGCATCAATAGACAAAAAATAGACTTTTTGTCATATAATCTATGACCAAATAAAATCAAAGATTTTTCATGCCTGAAAATGATACAAGATTATTTAAAAAACGTAAATGTTGGCTCGGTTTCAATTTTCAAGAGAATGAAAATCGAGTGAAACATCTGTCGGTTAAGTCAAGCAGAGATAACAAGTTCATAAAGCATTGTTTCAAAAAGCATTAAAAATGGTTGAACAGATGTTCTTTACTTTGTTTTGAGCGCAGTCGCATTTGGCATTATTATTATTATGGCACCAGCTGTTATTGAAGTAAATGAATCATACTTCTTCGGCTCAAAATTTTGTTGAATGCGCTTTTCAAGGAGACATAACAAACAATGAAAAAATAAAAAATCTTGTAAATTAAGCAAAGTTGGCCGATTTACCCAATCTCTTTTTACTAAGTTTATGTGTCAATAATTGATTGTATCAAATGATCTTAGTAAGATTTAAGTTAAAGCTCAATCTCATGCGAGAAAAAAATAGCAGAGTTTGTCATCAAATTTGAGTAATCTCACGATGTCATTCAAACACCAATCAGAAGTCAATTCTTTTAGACACAAATGAAACGTATAATGAAAAAAAACTTTGGCTTTTATGTTCATCCAAACAAATATATCGTTTTGCACTACAAATGATAATAATAAATGCCATACAGTATAACGCTGTTAAGTAAATTGAGTTTTGTTTTGTTTAAGTCTTTAATGACCATGAAATTTAGAGTTTTGAAGAGTCTGGAATTTGATTAGAATTGACAGATTTAATGAAAATTCGAGCAACAAAAACAAAAAATGAACTTTCAGTCCAGCTAAAAAACAAATGTATATTCTGATGAAAGTTCTAATTCTTTTTGTCTCATACATTACGAGCGTCTACCGGTACCAAATTTTGGCGAGTAAATTTACTCGTTTTTTTAAACCAGATTTCACGTTTCCTATGTTAATACCTTGTGAGTGTGAAACTTACTTTCGCATTTCACGAACAACAGAGCAGAGCCTTATAAGAAAATTCCAGTCAGTGGTTCTCACTTTTAAGCTGGAATTTGGAAAAAGAGAACTTCTTTTCACCGTGAAATATGTTTGACGAAAGCACCATTCGCAAAATTTCCCGAAATTAGATTTCACATTATTTAGGACTGCATTTCTCACTTTTACTGACTGGAAGCAATAAATACTTTGAAAAGAAGCCGCATTTGCTTTCAAAAAAAATTGGTCTAAATACCCTCAAGCAAGCAAAGGAATATATATTAAGCGGCAGATTAGTTGCACATTAATCTTTCATTTTATTTTTGAAGTTAAATGTAGTATAAATTTCACTTTTTGCGGCAAATACTGAAAGTAATTTTTATTTACGGTTATGTTAATTGTTTTATAATCGCTTCTTTTCAAAATGGATTAAAATTTTGTGAAATGCTCTTGCAGCCGAACGTAACCATTTTTCACATTTATCTATTCTATTTTTCATTCTAAGGCCCTTAATTACTTTGCGGAAACCACTTTCCCAAAAATTAAGCGCTTTTCGTACTGAATGGAAAGCGGCACCTGAAGTGGCCAGTGAATTTGTTTCTTT
Source organism: Convolutriloba macropyga (assembly GCF_964194025.1). Lineage (NCBI taxonomy): Eukaryota > Metazoa > Xenacoelomorpha > Acoela > Convolutidae > Convolutriloba > Convolutriloba macropyga. The sequence continues at coordinate 9,331 of NW_027453018.1, forward strand.
GGAAGTAGATTTCTTCGGTACCTGTAGACGCTCCTAATGTAATCTATGAAATAATTCAATCAAAGCAATTTTTTCCCCAAATTGAACTTTTTTAATTAAAATTTTGATTAACATTTTTTGATGACGACCTAATATATCCCGAAATAATTTGTTTTTTGTTAACTCTTTTCTTTTTGCTAGATTGGCAATCGACAATTTGGTCAACTTATATAATTGAAAGTAGCCGTGGAACTATTTAACTTTTTGCGGACCTCTAGCACTCAAATTCAAAGATATTTGAACTCTTTGTTGATTAATAGGTTACGTCGTGGTGATATGTAAGCTTAGTTCTCATTAAAAGATCATTTATAATTTTCTCTGATCAAAATTATACGCAATTTTTAGTAAATTTTTAGGCCATTTTTGATCTATTTCCAGGCTGAGACGCCAGACAAATCGGCATGTCCAGATCACCTCAAACTGAAGTTGTATGTTTCTCGACAATGTTATTTGAATTGAGGGCTAATACCGTTCAACATCTAGGGTCTGGACATACCCTCAGCCTGGGTCTGAACCTGAGCCAGGGCTGTCTTGGAGGAAAAAGAGTACCTTTGGCAGTTGAATATTTGTTGACAGTTGGCATCTGCGCGGTAGAGACAGTCGGTTGTTCTGCCTCCAATCTGAGCAGTCTGTCCTTCAGGATCTGCTTAATTTGTTGATCACACTTGAGGTGCTCCTGAAGAGACTCAAACTTCTCCTCCTGCCGTAGCACATCTGTTTCACTTCGCGCACTCGTCTTGTAAACACAAATCAACAAACAAATAAATGCAAGTGAACAGAAATCAGCTGAGAATAATTGATGAATTTTGAATTAAACGCGAGCGATGAAGGAGTTTGGAACTAAAATGTATCTCAAATTTTGCATATTTCGAGAGAAAAGGATAAAATTTGAATTTGTTTGGAATTTAATTTCTGTGATTGATCACGCGAGTTTATTTTATCAAAAAAGGTAAAACTGATCGTATCTGTTCCAAGTGAGCTTTTTGAGGGAAAGCACTCACTAAAAACGACATAAAGAGTCCTTTGATCCTAAGTTTATGGTGCAAACAAAAGTTAATCTCACAACCAATCTTAATTCATGTGTTCTTAATTAACCCTTGTGAACAGCGCTCACCTTTGAAAAATATAAGCAAGAATACGTGAGCAGAGTTCTCAACAAAGAAAATTTAATTCTTTTAGATTCAAACGACTCGTACTGAATTTTATTTTTCTTAAAGGCCCTTTTTTGTTCCGACCCAACTTGTGGGGGGAGGAACTATATACTCAAATGGGTTTTTTTTGTTCAGAAAATTTTGGCCGATCGATATAATCATCGTAGAGAAATGTGAGCGGTATCATTAAAAAGCTCGTCCAGCGTAGAGATAGGAATTAAAAAGATTTTTCTGAATTTCGGATTTTCCGAGGAGTTATCAAGGTTTAAGATTCTGTGTGAACAGAGGAAATTTGGTATGATTTTGTTCTTTAGCTTTATTTTAGCTTTAATTTCGTTCAAATTAAGATGTTTTCTATAAAAACATCAATTTAGGACTACTTTTCACGCTACTAAATTTTTTTCAGTAATATTCGGCGAAAGGCGAAAAAATGCTAGTTTTGGTCTCATGGGTAAGTTTACTAAAAAAATTAAAACTCGAATTCTCTCTGAGAGCTGTTTTTTTTAGAAAACTTTTCGCTTGTTTTGTTTTTTGGAAGTCACTTAAAGACTAGTCACTTTCCATATCGAGATTCCGTTAATCACGAACCTCACTTACAGTTAAATGAAGCCCAGTGAACGGAAAATTTGTTTCCGAGGGATTGCACTTGTTTTCTTTTAGCCTCTACTCTGACTTTTCGTAATTTTTAATGAAATTTTGATTTTCTTTTTGAGATCTTACAAACTTTCTCTAATTCCAATAGCATAAACTCGTTGACTAAAAATGCATTAGGCTCTTTAATGAGCATTAAGTGAACCTATCTAGTGCTTTGAGTGGACAGCTAATGGCTGTTAAGACATTATAAATTATTTCTCGAATTTTTTTTGAAAATTAACTAATCTTATACCTATTTTTTCGAACTTTATGTCATTTTTTGTAATGACAGGACCTCAATCCTTTCTAATACAACCAAAATTATTCTGAATAGCGATTTTGACGTCTAGTTATTGATTTTATGAATTTGATGCAACGAGTTTTCATTATTTTTGGAATTTTTCTCATTACATTGGTTCCTTTTGAAATTTTATGACATTATAATAATACTGATAGTTCTCATTTGCGTATAAGAAACGTTCGATGGATCATAGATTTAGTTTTCAGACGAAAGCTTATGGTTTAAATGGCTTAGACAATTTCTTCTCGCACTTCTCTGTTGAACTTTTGGTTTTTGCCTGTATTTGTTCTTGTTTTCAAAACCATAAGACTTATTGTGACCTATGAATGACAAACATCATAGTCATCCTAACCGAAGCCTAAGAGCGTATTTTTTAATTTCTCTTGGAAACTATTGAATTTAATTGCGTTGATTTTACGTGTTTTTCGTAAAAATTCCGTGGTTTTGATAAATTTTTTGAATTATTTTTTATAAAGACAAAGCAACCCAAAACATTGTAAAAGAATGATTGAAGGGAGAAATTTTCTACTAAAAAGGTTCATTTTTAAAGTATTCGACACTTTTCTCTATCTTTTTTTAATTTGCTTTTTTTGACTGTTTTTTATTCTTTTTGTAGTCGTAACAAGCTGAGAGGTTTCATAAGCTTCTAATTGAGGATTGAATGAAGGATGTTTTTCAATGCAGTCAGTTTATAGAGAATAGTCCTGAATTTTTTGATAGTAATCATTTTCAAAATGTTTAAAATTTTCAGTTTTTCTTGTTCTTTTCTAAAATGATTTTTTTTAGCATAATCGCGTAATAACAGATCCCAATGATTTTCAAATAAGTACTAAGTGCACTTATTTAATCGTTCAGTATAATAGCTGACTTAGTATAGATATTAACTGGAGTAAGAGAAGGAACACTCAGATAAAGCTAATGATTTTGGCTTCAATAATTTACGTTTTCGTAATTTGTTTGTTGTTTTCCTTTTTAGTTTTTTTTCTACAAATTTGGTTCCTTTTCTATGACTTAGTATAAACAAACACAGATCTTATTGGTTTCGTAATGATATTTCTGTTTTTTTAAGAACTATTTCATTAAAGGCGAAGAGTTTTTGAGACGTATTGAGTTATAAAACGTTTTTAAAATTGTTGATTGACTTTTGAATTTTGCCTCACTATTTCTGTTTGACAACTTGCTGCCTAGTCCCATTAGAGAAAAATCCCATCGGTTGTGTAGTTAAAAATGAGTGAATTTGTGTAGCTAAGGTTTTATCTGATTGCATTTTTACGTTGTTACAAGGTGCTTTTATTATTAGATATTGAGTTTTTGCCGTGAAATTTTGTTTTTTTTTCCTGATTTTGTTGTTTGTTTTTTTAGCGTAGTTTTTAATGGCAGATCTCGTGAGCGCTTTAATGAGGCATGACATTATGTAATTCAATTAGTAATTTGGGTGTGTAAAGATTTTTTATCTCAAATATATATTTTTCATTATCTCCTCATTTGGTTGACAATTAAGTTAAAAATGTAGATGAGCTAGGGTCGGAACATCATGCGCAAACGCACATTAACGAGCCTCCTTGTTCCAATTTTGTGAGCAATTGTCTTAGCCAGAAATTACAAGAAGATTTTCTAACAGTCCCAATTTGAAGTTATAAGAGATGTTCTGTTTCATTCCCTGTGTGAAAATGTGGAAGGTAGCGATCTAGCATGTAGCAAATCTAACATAATATGTCATAACATGAAGCAAACAAAGCCATAATCGGCCTCAATACAAATTGATCTCTAAAACAGTTGTCAGTTTAAAATATTCAACGCATGATAGTCAAATAGAAAGCCCGAGTGATTGATTCAGCACAGTGGACACCGAAAACTGAACGATAAAGGCAAAAAATCGAAATAGTAACTCTCCTAACTCTTCTTGACTGAAAGTGAATGCTAATTCCAGGCCTAAACACGAGATTTTCAATTCCCCTCAAGATAAGGCCTTGCTTCAGAAGCTGATGAGAAGTGATGATAACTTGTAAAAAATAAAATTTACTATCATATATTGTTACATCTCCCTGGCCAATCTAACAAATTTTCAATCTGCTGTCCCATTTTTCGTGATGAACTTTATTCTGATGTCCTGGTCTGTCCAAGTCAGCCTCATACCAGAAAATATTTAAACTTTTGAAGTTAGCCAAAAACAATTCAATGAATTGCAGAAAGTTTACAGATCAGACGAAGCGAACAAAGATAAATAATACTAATGGTAATGAGGATCCAACGGATGACTTCTAATCATTAATAATTAAACTCAGATACCCCCAAAGAGAGGTTCATCAAGGAGGTAGAAACCAAAAGTGGTTAAATTGATTATTATCATTATATAAGGTTATAATTTAGAAAAGCGTGAAGCC
>NW_027453019.1:0-15003 GCF_964194025.1 Convolutriloba macropyga
TTTTTTGAAATTAAATGGTCGAAGCAATCAGTCACAACGTATAACAAAGCGCAATAAAAAATGGATAATTCATCAAAGGTTATTGAGGCTTATAATCAGTGAAATTTAGTTACATGGTGACCAAATTGAAAACAAAAAGAGACAGTTGAAAAAAAACAAATTTAAGAAATTTAATTTGGAAGTCATTAAAACAAACAGCTATAAACTGAAATCTTTATATAGGTGGAGTTTTACGTCCTGGGGAAACAATTGAGACCTATCGATATCGAGTATATGGTCGACAGCAACAAAAGGACAGTCAAACCTTGAAAAAACAACAAACAACCACAAAATTTTGAGAGATAATTTGGAATCAGCCCAAAAAGCATAAACTATTCAACAAAAACATTTAATATATACAGATACGCATTTTTCCAACGCTGGTCAAATTTCCTACTATGCTTTCTTTGAATTAGATGTGAGAATTTGTCAAGGAAACGAAATGGACTCATAAAAAATCCAATTATGCTCAAAAATGAAAATGAAAAAAAACTTGAAAATGCGTAGTATTAAAACAAGGAAAACATAAGTTGATTATGAAACCGTTTCCAATAAAAATGTATTACTCACAGGAATTGTATTTGCCCGTTTTTACTGAGGCTGCGCCCGAAGTTGAGAGAAATATGATAAAATAGGGGCAATTTTCAAAAATTCACTGATTTTTCATTAAACAAATATATTCAAAGTCATAAAAGACATTAGATAAAAACTGAAAGATTGGTCTAGGTTCATCTATACCTGCTAAAAATTTAACTGCATCTTTGAGTGGGGACACTAAGTCGTTGGGCAACAAAAAGTATAACAAATGAAGGCAAAACTCACGAAGTCTATTAAATGTTTACGAAAACAATTCGTCAAAGCCATAAAAACCATGATCTTAGCTCTTAACCATATTATAAATTCGTTGGACATCTTTTTGCAAATAGTATCTGACAATAATTGAGCCCTTATTTGAGATTCTTGTCAATAATTTACATAAAAACATTTATATAGCGGAAACGCTTTGAAAAAAAGGTCGCGCCTCATTTAAATCTAAAAAATTTATTATCGTAAGGATCCACGGTGAGATCAAGATTAACCCAAATATTGCTGCAAATTCAGCAATTACTTCCAGCAAATTCAAAGCAAGTGGGCTAAAAATAGCAAATGTGCTGCTATTTTTCTCTAAAAAAGTCTGATTTTTGAAAAACTTAGCATAAATTGTAGCCGAAAAACTCGGATCGAACAACTCAGCAACCCTTTTTCATTTTTTTGAGATGAAATAAAAAGCAGTAAAGTTAACAATTTTCACATTTTTTTAAGCAAAATTGACAAAAATTTGGTCAAAAATACTGAATAAAGTGTCGTATAATTGGTAAAAGTTTGGCACATAATGAAAAAAAAGATTAGCGGCCAGCACATTTGAACCTGCGGTTATTAAGATTATCTCCTAATAGGTTTATGGGACAGTTCTTGGCTGCAACCGTTCTAGGAAAATTTAAAAGAGGACCAATAAAGGTCAAGACAGAAAACACAAACGGAAGTTATTATGATGATAAGAAAGGTATTGTATCTAGAGGTCTTGATGTTTGAATTTCAAATTTGTTTTCAATCAAAGTTTTAAAACAAAATGATATATGATTAAATGGAGGATCTGTTATGTTGCTGCAGTCATTGTGAAATGATGTCGAAATTGACGGTTACCACATAATGGAAATTTTTAATGGATTTGTTGTCGATTTAGTTTATGTTGAACTTGGCCATCCCGCAGCATCATAATCTTCAATTCACAATATAAATATCTGACCAAAACAGGTACCTTGCTTTTCTTAACATTAGCTTGAATGTGAAAAAGGAGATAAAAGTAATATGCTAATGAAGACTAGACGTAAATGACTGAGGCCGGCGAATTTCTAATGAGTTATTCTAAATACTAAAAAAACATTACGGTAACAACGCATCCATTGATGAAAGATTCGGTAGTTTTGTGTTGTATTTTTGTTCACAACTAATCCTGAGTTGTTCTATAAAGCCTAGACTTCGGTACTTGAGCTTCAAGATTGTTATAAAATGCTCTTATGAGAGGTGGTTCTTCTTAAATGTCGTCTAGGTAATATAGTTTAATTAAAAAGTTTGATCCCAACCGTGAAAGTACCCCTATTGTTTCACAAACGAAGTAGAAGAGTTCAATACAGAAGTCTCTGACCCTCCGTTGATAATAAAAACAGAAAAAAGATTTGTTTTTCTCATGATAGATTAGTTTCCATGATCGCCGAATTTCTTGTTGTTTATGGAAAGCTCCTGAAAAGCTGGATAAGATTGGAGTAGGTTGTAAGCTACTGCTGCTACTTGCCAGTTACCTAGCAGATGACGGACAAGGGGCTAGACTAAAAAAATTGAATTACATCCATAAGTTGGTCAGTGCTGCTCCCAAAAAGACAAGGAAATAAATATAATTAAAATGGAAAGCTTTTTCGCTTCAAACTCAAGACGAAGAAGAACTGGAATAAAACAACTGTATAGAGTTTGTCGGCAGTCAAAAATTTCTTGTCGTTGTATTTGGTTACAATGATCGATGGACTGAAAACTGTGCCAAACAAATGGCAAAGTCATGGAAATCTTTCGAATTTATTAAAAGTATCAGTACTCCGACAACAACACAACCAACAAAACTAATTGCACAAATTGGTAATGTAATCGCCGTATTTAACTACGCAACCATGTTCTGAAGTCCTTCAAAATCTGATGAGAAATATAGAAAAATTATTACACAGACAGAGCTACTAGGTGGATCTTTGAGACAAGATCATATTAAAGAAAAGAGATGGTTTTAAACATTACAATTCCCCCGAAAACCAGGACAACTCACCTCTCTCTCTCTCTCTCTCTTATTTTCCAAGGAGAGTTCTCACTATATCACTTTGGAGTGCTACCCGGAAAACCCCTCGCAAAAGACGAACAGTCACGTGTTATTGGAAAATGTTTTGAAGCTAGAAAAACTGTTAATGGAACTTGCCGAAGAAGACAGAGGTTATTATCAAAAAACTAGTGAGCACTTGTTACAGGAAAGTGATCTTCAAGCACTGTCTTAGGAAAACTGTAACATTAACCAAAACGCTTTTTCTAGAGACACATTCAGCCAATTCCGCTCAAAAAAGAGTAGACCTAACAAATAATTTTTGTCAGTTGACGTTCTCTAAAAAGATTGAAAGCTTGGTTGCCGGGGACCTTCTGAACCCCACAGTGAATATATTTGATGTCAACTTAAAAAATCAATCCTATTAAGCCTTTTTGTCACAAAAAAACCAGATGCCGAGGCAACATCCTGCTTCAAAAGACAGCTGGACGAACCCCGGAGTGTATTCATGAGCAAATTTTGCGGAAACCTCAAAAGGTTGGATTTTGAGGAACCTCAAAGGGTTGAAAAACTCCGACTTGTGAGAAAATTGGGGCTCTGTCATAAATCCATAAAAAAGCCGCAAGCAAGGGTGATTATTTACAGACCCGTAACATTGTTTTCTATATCAAAAGTGCTTGAATGTTGTATTTTCAGTTCAAAGACTGTTCTCCGATAATTTAACAAGCAGTCAACTTGGGTCTGTTTAAAAAAATCACTACGTTAAACAAGCATTGTTTCATGAATGGTGTTCACGTGGCGATTGAATTGAACCTTGATTCGGTGTTAGACATATACATCGAATTTTCAAACGCATTCAATGAGGATCCGCGCGGAGCAAAATTCTTATTTAAAAACGAAAGCGAACAAAAAATTCAGAGCAAAATTGAAGGAACCTCATTTTGGGTAGCAGCAATAACTTGCTGCTGAGATATATTTTTTAGCATTAAAGGGAGAGACCTTCAGCCTTAATTTGTAAGACTCAACAATTGAGCAGTCGACAAAGTTGACTGGCTTGAGCTTGCAGCTCACAGGTAACCCAAAAATGTTCGATCATCTCTAGTCCAGGCTCGCAAAAACTAATCGGGCTTTCGGGCTTCTAAACCGATATCTATCGCAAAACATCCCAATGAGAGTGAAAATCTTTGCTTACCAATCTTTAATTCTTCCCACGATTACGTCTGCTTCGAGCAATTCGTTTCCGTCACCGTTGAGTACGAGGCTGACGAAAAGCTTTCTGATAAAAACCCCGAAGTTTGTTATAACTAACGGGAATACTTCGTATTTTGAAAACATGATTTTCTGTAGATTTCTTCCTCTTCAGTTGATTTTGCAACTCAATGAGTAACTTTTCTTGTCTAAACTCTACCACGATAAAGGCGATGTTCTTTCATTGAGGGAAATTTTGAACACCGATACGCCAGGGTAAAAAGCAGATCCATTATCCGAAGTTGCATCGACAAATTTAGAGAAAAATTTTGATTCAAAAATGCCAAGGATGCCAAGGATCTGCCTGAATAAATAGGCTTTTTGCAGCCTTTATGAATCAAAAGACGTAATTTGTCGTTTATGTGGGACCAATTGTTGCTGTTATTCAACAAGAGATAATTTTTTTAATGGAATATATTTTGCTTCTGCCGAGGTTTCAGAAGATAGTGCAGTTGAGGCCAAAATACAATTGAAGCAATAACTTTGACCTGAACCTGAAAAGCCTTAGCAAAAATAACATCAGACCATGTGCTTTTGTTGAAGTACGTCGAGCTATATGACCTTCTGTTTTTGCTCTCTTTTGAAATCACGCAGTAGAAACCAAAATTCCTCTAAAGAGCCAACAATTTGGCAAGCGAAGTTGTAACGAACTCAAATTACACTGTAAACGTCTCAAAAAAACCAATAAAAACAGAAAAACTTCTGGAGACTTGCACCAAAACAGCACCTCCTCCAAAAAATTCTCGGAAAAACGGAAATAAACAGAAACTTGCCTGAAAAACTCTACTTCGACGAATTTCTAAGTCACTACCTCAAAACATACACCTGAATATGGCGCATTTTATGCTCCTGTGGTCAGTAAAATTGGATTTTCCAAAATCCTACAAAATTTGTACGAGGTATTAGTAGCAGTAGTCATACAAAGAGCAATAGTAAAATTAATAGCAGCGATTAATAGTACCTAAGGTAGTGGTAATAGTAGGCAAGGTTCCCTACACAAGTTCCAGGGCTTCCACGCATTGGTTTTAATATTACACATCATAGCTGATTTTCTACAAGAGTCCGTTTGCAGGATTTGGATTTCTCGAATCCACTTGTATAGAAAATCCAATACAAACTTGAAACTGTTTTCTTTGCTGACAAGGATTTGTCCGTAGTCTTTGGTGGTGTACCCTGTTCAGTTCATTGATAATACGCCAGTAGTTTAGTAATTTGCCTAGTGCTTGTAGGGGGGGGGGGGGGGGGGGGTTCGAACCCCCTCTACAAGAAATTTTACCTCTGAAAAAGTGATTTTCTCTAAGTCAAATCAAGTTTTTTGGCTAACTTTCGCCAGCCTGGGTGCATTCTCACACAGGCTGGCAAAACTTAACCAAAAAAAACCTGATTTGACTTAGAGAAAATCACTTTTTCAGAGGTAAAATTTCTTGTAGGGTTGGTTTTCGAACCCACCACCCTACAATCACTGGGCAAATTACGGCTGTTCCAATATTCACTAGAGAATAACTGGATAGATCCTAAACTCATAGAATATCATAATATGATTTTTTTAAAAACTCGAAAAACCCTATATGAGATACTTGATGCCTCCAACTTGGAAAAAATTTCAAAAATTTTCAATTTTTTTTTCGAAAAAATTTCAAAGTTTTTCGAAGTCCTAAAATTGTCTGAAATGGATTTTGCGCTATCAAAGAGCACTCAAAAAACAATTTTTTGTTGACTTTTGATTTCTTTGAAATAGTCTACATAAAAATAGAAGTCAAAAACTTTCTCAAAAAAAACAATTTTGTTAAATTGATTTTTTTTCTTATATGAAAAAACAACAAACTTAAGTTCATTATTTCATTTTATCATTTGCAAATCAGCATGACAACCATTGCAACGGTAGATTTGAAAATTATTCATGAAATTTATGATCAAATAAAACTAGACTATCCGGAATACAGTGAGCGGTTTGTATATTTTTGGCAGCTTGTCTTTATTTGGACCCAGACATTAACCTTGAAATTGTTCCCAAGTTGAGACCAAATGGTGGTCTTATAGGTATAGACAACTATTCACTAGACAAATACTTTAAGTCATATAAATTCCTTCAATTACAAACAATACTTCATGACGCCTCGGGTTTTATTGCAGAGCACAGTCAGAAAGGTCCTGGTTACCGTTTCACCGTGTCCAATCACAAACGCCTACACTGGTCACATGACTGGATTAAAGTTTTGCCTCTTCGTGAAAACATTTAAACGAAACCTATTTAATTTGCTGGAATATTGAAACCAGAAGTTGTTGTCTTAGATTTTGAAGGTTTTCGTCATAAGAAATCGGGTTTTATAAATAAGGAGTTATCGATTTGCTCAAACAACTGCACAGACACAATCTTGTTCCTTCCACCAGTTTCTTACAACTCACTATCCGCTAGTGAGAGAAAATCTCATCAGTGGGTTAGTAGGTTCTTACAAGGTTTGTCGTGGAATAGTGGCAATTATCCTTACTGGTTTATATCTCAATTTTTTGTTGCAATTAAACTTCGATTTCCTTCAGGAAAGTTTTATGCTAGAGGGAAAGAGAAAACTGAATCACTGCAAACACTGTTACAGAAAGAAGTGATAGATTTGGATACATTTTCATGCCCTAAAGTTGAGGAAATTGTTACCCCAATTAAAAATTTTACTTGTGCTCTACACTCTCTTTACCTGCCTGAGAAACAAAAGAAAAGACATTGCGCTAAAAGAAAAGTCGAGTTGTATTTCTATTGGCTAACGTTGCCCGCCAATGAGCCGTCGAGTGGAGAAGGTAGCTCCTTCAGTTCTTCAAGTGAACTTATGTCCAAGTTTGACAGTATGCAGTTGCATAACGAATGATAATCAAATAAATCTATCTTTGGTCAGAGAAGATAAAGTAGAGTCACGTGGGCAATCCATTCTGAGGAAACAACAGATTATTTGCAACCTACCGGAGATTGAGACACTGAAGAAATAACTTTCACTGCTTGAATACTTTCAAATGTACCATGTCTTTACAAGAGAAAATGAAAAGACTGAAACTAACCCCTTTACCTGTGCACAAGTCGCCAACCCCAGTTCAAGTGAGCCTGGACGACGAAAGTCTCCCTGATGAAATCAAGCAGGTAGTCAGCAAAGGGAATGTGGAGTCAATTGTCTACTACGCAAAGGATTATGGCATGCAATCGAACTACAAAGTAACTAACAAGAAGGAAGACAAAGACTCTAGATATACTACATATGAACTTTTTATGGTTGAGAGAGTTACTAACAAAATATTGAGCTAACACAAAAAAAACTGATGTTTTAATTCATTTTTGATCAAAACGTCTTTTCAAATGAGTGATAAAGAAGACCAGATAGATTCTCCTGCTGGAATAGGTTTGAATGATTTAGTTTTCAAAGAAGAAAATCAAGAGAGACGCTCTAGGAAATTTTGTAACTCTAGACTACCACGATCAGAAGTAGTGTATTTTACTCAAATTGTAATAATACTGTTTCTTATTGGTGTGTCGTTGATCAAATTTGTGTTTTTTCATCTTGATTGTGAAGAGTCAACATTTTGGTTTTCATTGCTGTCATGCACAGTTGGCTACGCGCTTCCTAATCCGAAGCTATGAACAAGATAATTTCAACAAGCGATAGATTATTCATGGCTGTTTGTGGGCCGTCATGCTGTGGTAAAACTGAGCTCATATTTCAAATGTTACTGAGAAACACTTTTTACCCAAAATTTAAATCTATTTACTATTTCTATCAACATGAGCAACCAAAGTTCAGCTCTATAGAGCGTAACTTGAACATTTTTTTCACAAGGTTTTCTGGATTTTATTTCATTTCACAGCTGGAAAACTGTCTGCTTGTTTTTGACGATTCTTGCGAAGAAATTTTCAATGACAAAGAGTTTTCTAAACTCGCAACTGCTGGACGTCATAGAAATATTAGCGTCATTTACGTTAAGCATAACTTATTCCAACAGAGTAAATGGTCAAGAACAATTGATCTCAATACAACCCACATCATTTTGTTCAAATCACCTAGAGACATGCAGCAGATCACCTATATTGGCAAACAGTTAAACAACACAAGTTTTTTAAAAGAAAGCTACGAGTTAGCAACAAAATTACCCTTTGGACACTTACTCATCGACTTGGATCCAAAAAATTCAGACTCCTTGCGTTATTGTTCAAATATAGTACAACCAGGTCCAACAATTTTTTATCTACCTTCCTCCAAAGCGGTCATAACTAACTTAACAGATGAGAGAGAAAGAGTTAAGTATGCTAAAGCAAATGCTTGAGCTGTCTGATAGTAATTTCGGAAAGTTCCTCAAAGAAGCACCAAATAGTTTTATAAATTTTTTGTGCGAGTGTTTGCTCAATGTAATTTATGGCAATGTTCCAGTCAACAAACAGTTACTAAAAAATCAACAGGACTCATTTCAGCAGTTATTATCAAAGGAAACAACTCTGAAGAAAAAGCGATTTATTTTCACGAAAAAATCATAAATTATCAAGGCAATAGCATTCTCGTGCTATCTTTACTTAAAAGTCAACTAATGCATGCAGAAGAATTTCTTTTGATTCCCAAGAGGATGTTCATATCTAAAAATCCAACCAAGGAAGAAATTTTTGATAATCCAATATATAAACAAAAAGCCACTCAGTTATCGCTCCTACAAAGATCTAATCCAAATTTTGAGCAGAGCAGTGGAAAAAAAGATGATGACACAAGCACTGATAGACGTATCACGAGAACAAGGAGTATCGGTGATGGAACAAGTGATCCAGATGATGTAAAATCAGAATCATTTGTTAGTGATGACAGTGAAATCGAACCTGTAGTGAAAAAACGGAAAGATTCAGCCTTTGACTCAATAATGCTGGAACTAAAACTAATGGATGAAAATAAAACAAAAAGAGCTGCAATAATCATGAACAAAATTGTTGATTCCGATACTGTTTCTATTAGTGAAGAGAATACTGTTCTCCATATTGAAGATGAACCTCGAGGAGTGAAGGTGACAAATTTCTTGTACAATTTACAACAACCTACCAAAAAAATTGACGTGCAAAAGTATTCCAAAATTTTGAGTGAACTTGATATAGCAGCCCACTTGGTTTACAATACTCATGCAAAAAGAGTTCTCGATGAGTTTTACAGCGAAGAAGAGGAAGAGCAACTGACTCGAAAACAAAAGAAACAGCAACAAAAACAACCAAGAGGAAGATCTGAGACAAAAGAAAAAAGTGCAAAGCCAAAAGTTGATGAGAGCAAAAAGAAGACAGACGAAGACACGAGTAGAAAAGACTGGGCTTTCTATAGATGATATGAAGAAACTTGATAACCGCTATTTAAAAGGAGCTGCGTCATTTGGAAACGCAAAACGACTGCAAAATTTGAGTAAATTATCAATGAAAAAAGTAAAAATGTATCTGGAAACGAAACCATCCTTCACCAAATATCGTTCACGTCGCCTCAGATTTCCAAGGCTTAAAGTAATTGTTAACGACCTAAATGAGATCTGGTCCGTAGATCTAGCATTTGTTGATAAACTTGCAAAGTACAACAGTGGTGTGAAATACTTTCTTGTTGCAGTTGACTGACTGTCAAGATATCTCAGAGTTGAACCACTAAAAACAAAATATGCTACAGAAACTGCAGAGGCTTTCAAAAAAATGATCAAACATAAGAAACCTAAAAAAGTGTTGGTTGATGATGGCACAGAGTTCCTCGGTGCTTTCAAAGCCCTCTGCAAAAAACGCGGAATTCATTTATACAGTACGTTCAGTGAGAAAAAGTCTGCTTTTGCTGAAAGAAATATACGTTCCCTCAAAAATATAATATACAGATACTTAGAAGAAAAGTGGACCTATTCATATCTAGATAAACTGGATTCATTTGTTAAAACTATCAATTCTAGAGTTAATCGAACAATCAATCTTGCTCCAAACAAAGTCACGAACAAAGACGTTCCGCGACTGGTATCGTTGATTGCGAATACATACAACATATTCTCAAAAAGAAAATTTTTTGTCGGTGATCTTGTACGAATACTGAAAAAAGAGGAGACGTTTGGAAAGGGTTACAAACAGTCATTTACAGACGAGGTTTTTGAAATTTCGTCTATCCCAACATTGAACCCTCCAACGTATTCTCTTATCGATACCGATAAGGAAATTATTCAGGGTAAATTCTATTAGCCCGAACTCCCATTAGTTCGAGAGTCGCCTGTGCAAAATGGCAAGTAAACGTTTTGAAGATGAATGATTATTTGATGTTATTGGTTGCCTTTAAAAAAAGTCCGATAATAATATATATGCATGAATATCTTATAAAAACTGATTCTCTTAATACTGGTTTTTTCAACAATTTTTTAGATTGCGTAATACCTCATCGAACAATATCACTCTTATTTCTGGTCTGATCTGTTCTGGTGTCCTGTTGTCACCCCATTGGAGTCCCCGTATGTGGTTTGGTACAACTCAGAAAGTGTCTAGAGTAGTTTGAAATTTGTCTCGTCACTGGGAATATCGAGAAAACCTTTTCTTTCGCCACGTATTTCTTTGGACATTTTTTCCCTCTGCATTTTCGGTTTTCAAAATTTCTCTTCATGTTAAGTGCTTGTGAGCATCCAACACACTCGTGGACGCACACTCGTCTGTGCATTTGTTTGTTGTGTTTTGCAAGCCCCGCTCATGATTTGCTTGATTTCGAACAGTGAGGGCACCTTGTAGTTCTTTCTGCCTCTATCGTTTCCTCTGATTTATCGACATCGTGACCAAACCGGCCATTTTCTTTGGATTCTTCCCACTGTTTGATATGACTGAATGACTCAAAGGTCATCAACCTCCAGAGCTTTCTGTCTTTGGCGTGGTCCTCGATAGGTCGGGCATCCCATCCTGCATCACTTGTAAGCTTCAATCATTAACGGGGAGTGCAACGACACTTTTGGTGGGTTTAGGGACATTTTCCAGATTGCTCGGCTATCCGACAGTTATTCGTCTTGTTTATCTTTCCTCTAATAGACGGATAACATAGCCAAGACGTTCCAAATTTCTCCGTTCTGTTTTGGCTCTGATTGACATTTTTCTCAGCACCTTTCCTAAATTCCACATGTTTTGTTCCTTCGCTGCCATTTTTTTCATTAGTGGTTGTGTTTTCATACGCCACAAGTATTGGAGAGTTTTGTCCGCTTTCTTTTGCGGGCGGTTCACGTCTCCTATTGTCCAGTTCCGGAAATTCCAGTTAAAAAGCAGCGCTTGCGCACTCGTCATGAGTCAGGAGTAATTTATTCTCCGCTTCATCTTTGTTCAGGCTACCATTCCTCTCTTGAATCATTTGGGTCTCTTGGCACCAAATTGTTGTATCATGAGCTAAGAAGACGTTTATAACTTGGAACGACTGGGTTGCTTGATTCCTTGTGTGCAGTCTTTGGGTCAAAAATGTGCTTCCCGGCTTGTACTTCACGCTTTTTGCTTCATCATCTCTTTCTAGACCTGCAGCTCGCATTACCACTTGATTGAAAATATTGAAGAGAATGGGTGAGGATGGGCAGCCTTCTCTGAGCCTTTTTTGTGGGACCCAACGAGAGCTATTTTCCTTGTTGCTCTACACTTGTACGCTGTGGCTTCGTGGAGATCTTTGATTCTCGCCATTATCATTGCTTCCAAACCATAAATCTTAAAAATCTTCCACAGCAGTGGGCGCTTTACTCGGGGGATGCCTTTGGCAGGTCTAGCAGACATGCCCGACTCGTTTCATATTCCTCAAGCCTTATTTTTCCTCGTGAAGTCAAAGAGCTACTTGAGCTACATCTTTTCTGGATCTGTTTCGACAAAACCAAACCTGGTTGTCATCTAGTGCTGCAAGTTTTTTCTCCATTTTGTGTGTTTGGTTGTAAAAACTCTGGCCGTAATCATACTGACGATCGATAAGAGACAAGCTCGTCGGAAATTGGCTGGGTTTTTCTTTGCTCTTTTCTTGTGAAGAGGCACAATTAATCCTGTTTTCACGACATCGTCCCAGTATTTGGCCAAGGTTTCAAACATGTTCTGGATGACTCTCAAAATCTTTCGCTGAAAATCGGGTGGTTCGTCTTTCAAGTAATCATTTTGATCTCATATCCGGTTGCCTTTCTCTTTAAACTTCTCGCACGCTTTCCACACTTCTCGCTCAGTGGGGATGTTACTCAAGAATCTGGCATTTTTCTTGTCCCTCAATTGAGGCGTGAGCGCAATCTTTGATGATTCTTCTTGCCTGAATCGTCTTTTCGAGATTGTCGGCCATGTAGGCGACATGATTGGCCTTCCAATTGTTTAAGGGGGTAAGCGTGTCGGCTGTTGCAATAGATCCTACCATTCAATTAAATTGAATTGAATAGAAGGACCTATTCTGTTTTAATTCCCCCATCCTATTGAGCATAATTTTTTAACGAGCCCCAGACTCACGTGCTATTTTCTTACATGATAACGTGCTAAATAACAACATAAAATTTGTAACTGGTGGTCATAAAAAAACACTGGAGGGCCAAACCGAATAGATCCGAATTGTAAGTAACCAGATTGAAACAAGATGAAAAATTAAGATTCTATAATTATAATTTTTTTGATGTTTGTGGAAGGTACTTTGTGGAATGAAATGTGTAGTTGAAGACAATGTAAATAAACTTTATTTCACGAAAAAGGTAAATATAAAATAAAATTGAGGTTCCAGCATGAAAAACGAATCATTTTTAATGAGTTGTTTTGCCGACTGTTGTCCAATTGTTGTGGCTGCTATAGCGTCTCAGGTGTGCCCTGATGTGGCAATGTCGACGTGCATGTTTAAAAGGTGTCGGAAAAATTTTATGACTTTAAAGATGAGATAACCTAATTGTTGTGATAAACATATTAAATAAATTTCCTTTCCCTTTCACCTCTTCGTTGTTTTTCATATCATATGCGCGCTTGGCTGATATCGGTCCCATTCAATTAATCTGATTGTCAACCTCCCAGCCGTAGGCGAGTAAAGATTGATGATCTTCCATCTTTTCGGAGCCAGTTCGCTATCAGAGAACCAGTGAAGCAAAAGAACTTATTAAAGAATGTCACTGCTATTCGTGGGCTGAGCTTCATTTGGGTTGGTCAGAGTCAAACGGTCTCGTACTGTGGCACAACCTAAAAAACAACTCCATCTCCAAACACTCCGGCAACAACTTCAATGACTATTTAACAAACAAGCTGTTTCGAACTCTCCACTTTCCAAAATCCAGTCATTGCGGTAGTCAATCTTCAATGAACAGGAACCGATAACAACCTGGCGGTGCCAAAACAGTCCGAACACTATTTTATCAACGGCGTAGATTCACTACCCATCATTGACTAGTCCACCTCATTGCGGCTCGGGAAGAAGAAATTCTTGAAGCCGTTATAGCCTTCCCAAAGAACAACTTGGCTCGTGAGATAATATTGTGAAAAACAAAACGAAATCCAGGCCAAATCAGAGACAGCGAGAAAATTTCCAGAAAAGAAGAAGCAGTTTGTTCTATGTCCTCTTAGATCCTCTATTTGCGCGAGCTTGCTCAGTGCCTTGAGGGTGAAGCAAAAACTTGATGACATGCCCATCGAAGGAAAATGGTCCCAACTTAAAAAATGAAATTGAAGGAGCAACAGCTCAATAGTTGCCCAGAAACAAAGAGTCAGGCAAAAGCAAAGTTTCCAGTGCCACTAATCATTGAAACTAGCAAACTTATCAATCAAGAATTTACCAGTTGGAAGAAGTTTTTGCGGAGTAAATCTGACCAGACACTTAAATACAAAAAGATAAGAAACGCATTCGCAATAAATTTTGGAGTTGTATACACGAAGCTCAAGGTCAGAACAGTCATAAGCGCTTTGAGGAGAGAGTGGAAACACAATATCAGAGGTCAAAGAAAAGGCTCAGATCTAGAACAAGTATTTCTGCAAAGTATTTGTTGCAGAACAAGTTGATTCTCCGGAGCTGGATGACAAATCTGCTTCTTTTAGCCCGCGTACACATGTGATCAACACTGACAAAATGGTCTTCATCAAGCTTGCGAAGCTCCAAAGAAACAATTCACCATGTTTGTTGGAATTCATTCTCACCTCTTGAAAGAGTTGAATCGAGTTCCCAACAAAACACTGGTGTTCTTAATTCAAAGTTGCCTGAAAGAAAGAGAACTCCCCCAGGACTGGAAGCAGCGATTTCTTGTCCATTCTAAAAAAAGATCGGAAGCTTATTGAAAACTGCTGACCTGTTAGTGTGACTAATGTCTGTAAAGTCATGGAAAGGATTATTAGTGGTGAAGTTGACCAACTTGCGCGGAATAGCTTTATTTCCTACATCTCCAACAGTCAATTCGATTTCGTCAAAGGAATATCCACCAGGATCCAACTAACATCAGTGCTAAATGACTGGTTAAAGATATTTGACTTAGGAGTTGGCATTGATTGTATCTATCCTGGCTTCCAAAAAACTTTTGACAAAGTACTTCACAACAATCCTTAAAAAAAGTGTGTTCATACGGAATCAGAGCAAAAGTCCTTAAGTGAGTCGAAGCCTTCCTAGCTCACCGGAATTAGTATGTCAGGGTTAACTGCGATGTCAAAAGTGGCGTGCCATATGATAGCGTCCTAGAACCAATCATCTTTGTCACCTTCATAAATGATCTACCAGATTGTGTTCGGAGCGAGCCTAGTCTACATGTTTGCAGGCGACACGATGATTTTCAATGAAGTCAGCTGCTTTTCGGGTTGAGAGTTAATCCAGCAAGACTTGGAGCAAAGAAGTGGCGTCTTCCATTCCACCCGAAGAAAGCCAAAGTCAAACATCTAGAGAGAGAGAGAGAGAGAGAAAGAGAGAGAGAGAGAGAGAGAGAGA
>NW_027453020.1:0-5000 GCF_964194025.1 Convolutriloba macropyga
TTTAGTCAGTTCTTAGGGGAGAGTAATCCACAGCTTCTCGCCCTCTGAACATTCTCCCAGATATGTAGGTCTGGGAGAGTCTCCTCCTGTTCTTCGAATCTGGAGGTAGACAAAGACAGTACGATACGATCTTGCATCGGGATGACTAACCGATAATGATCATAATCTGACAATTTTTCCGGCTTGAGGCACCGGAGTCAGATTAAAGACACATACTGAACTAAAGGGCGTATGTGCAAAGCTTGTCGGAGTGTAGAGAGTCAAGCTGAGTTGACTCGTCACGTGGTGATGACAACAGCCATGTGCAAAACACTCAACAACTTTATCGTCTATGTGGAAAAGGTTGCTAACAGCGCTCTCTATGAGAGGCCCTCGCATATAACTATACGAGGAAAGGCGATAGAGTTGTTTGAATGTGGGGCAGGTTCATCGACAAGCTAAGTTGATCACATTCTTGTTGTGGCATCCTACTAGAATTGGTCACGGTCTGCACCAACTCTCCCCAAGTTGGCCAGACTTAAAACTAGAAATAAGGTTTGCAGCTATGTGAACCTAGAAACTGTAAAGGAGTTGAAAGAACTTAAAGGAATTGAAAGAGGCCTTGAGGTATATCCTCTTGGTAAAGACCCACAAAAGCTCACAAAAGTGGCTTCGAAGGGCAAAACTGGTTCATCCAAAACAATTGGAGAGCTTAAAGCAGAACCAATTCGAATGAAACACTATTGGTGAAACTTCATCATGAGAACGTCACAAGCTGATCACGCTCTATGATATGACTAGTATTATGTTGCTTCTAGTAGGCTAAGCGCAAGCCGAAACATCAACATGTGAAAGTCGTAGAATTTGCAATCAAACTGTGGCTAGTACTGTGATGTTACTAGTAACCTGGTGTTCCGTCATATGGCCAAGAGAGCATTTGAAGGCGAAACTTCTGCATGGGAAAGCTGCATCATGATCAAAATTTTATATCGAGTATTATGTTGACGTTAGTAGGCCTTGGCCGAAAACGCAGCATGTGAAAGGTATAGATAAAAGTTATTGTTGCAGTCAGTACTGTGTAGTTACTAGTAGCTGGATTTAAGCTCAAAATGAGACACTGTTGGTGAAACTTCATCATGAGAATGTCACAAGCTGATCAAGCTCTATGATATGACTAGTATTATGTTGCTTCTAGTAGGCTAAGCGCAAGCCGAAACATCAACATGTGAAAGTCGTAGAATTTTGCGATCAAATTGTGGCTAGTACTGTGATGTTACTAGTAACCTTGTGTTACGTCATATGGCCAAGAGAGCATTTGAAGGCGAAACTTCTGCATGGGGAAGCTGCATCATGAAACAAAAGTTTATATCGAGTATTATGTTGACATTAGTAGGCCCTGGCCGAAAGCGCAGCATGTGAAAGGTATAGATAAAAGTTATCGTTGCAGTCAGTACTGTGTAGTTACTAGTAGCTGGATTTAAGCTCGAAATGAGACACTGTTGGTGAAACTTCATCATGAGAACGTCACAAGCTGATCACGCTCCATGATATGACTAGTATTATGTTGCTTCTAGTAGGCTAAGCGCAAGCCGAAACATCAACATGTGAAAGTCGTAGAATTTTGCGATCAAATTGTGGCTAGTACTGTGATGTTACTAGTAACCTTGTGTTACGTCATATGGCCAAGAGAGCATTTGAAGGCGAAACTTCTGCATGGGGAAGCTGCATCATGAACAAAAGTTTATATCGAGTATTATGTTGACGTTAGTAGGCCCTGGCCGAAAGCGCAGCATGTGAAAGGTATAGATAAAAGTTAGCGTTTGCAGTCAGTACTGTGTAGTTACTAGTAGCTGGATTTAAGCTCGAAATGAGACACTGTTGGTGAAACTTCATCATGAGAACGTCACAAGCTGATCACGCTCTATGATATGACTAGTATTATGTTGCTTCTAGTAGGCTAAGCGCAAGCCGAAACATCAACATGTGAAAGTCGTAGAATTTTGCAATCAAACTGTGGCTAGTACTGTGATGTTACTAGTAACCTTTTCTTACGTCATATGGCCAAGAGAGCATTTGAAGGCGAAACTTCTGCATGGGGAAGCTGCATCATGAACAAAAGTTTATATCGAGTATTATGTTGACGTTAGTAGGCCCTGGCCGAAAGCGCAGCATGTGAAAGGTATAGATAAAAGTTATCGTTGCAGTCAGTACTGTGTAGTTACTAGTAGCTGGATTTAAGCTCGAAGTGAGACACTGTTGGTGAAACTTCATCATGAGAACGTCACAAGCTGATCACGCTCTATGATATGACTAGTATTATGTTGCTTATAGTAGGCTAAGCGCAAGCCGAAACATCAACATGTGAAAGTCGTAGAATTTTGCGATCAAATTGTGGCTAGTACTGTGATGTTACTAGTAACCTTGTGTTACGTCATATGGCCAAGAGAGCATTTGAAGGCGAAACTTCTGCATGGGGAAGCTGCATCATGAACAAAAGTTTATATCGAGTATTATGTTGACGTTAGTAGGCCCTGGCCGAAAGCGCAGCATGTGAAAGGTATAGATAAAAGTTAGCGTTGCAGTCAGTACTGTGTAGTTACTAGTAGCTGGATTTAAGCTCGAAATGAGACACTGTTGGTGAAACTTCATCATGAGAACGTCACAAGCTGATCACGCTCTATGATATGACTAGTATTATGTTGCTTCTAGTAGGCTAAGCGCAAGCCGAAACATCAACATGTGAAAGTCGTAGAATTTTGCAATCAAACTGTGGCTAGTACTGTGATGTTACTAGTAACCTTTTCTTACGTCATATGGCCAAGAGAGCATTTGAAGGCGAAACTTCTGCATGGGGAAGCTGCATCATGAACAAAAGTTTATATCGAGTATTATGTTGACGTTAGTAGGCCCTGGCCGAAAGCGCAGCATGTGAAAGGTATAGATAAAAGTTATCGTTGCAGTCAGTACTGTGTAGTTACTAGTAGCTGGATTTAAGCTCGAAGTGAGACACTGTTGGTGAAACTTCATCATGAGAACGTCACAAGCTGATCACGCTCTATGATATGACTAGTATTATGTTGCTTATAGTAGGCTAAGCGCAAGCCGAAACATCAACATGTGAAAGTCGTAGAATTTTGCGATCAAACTGTGGCTAGTACTTTGATGATGCTTGTAGCCAACCGAATTGGTTGAAAAGCCCAATAAGTAAGCTAACTTGGGAGAGCTTGTTGGAAACCAAATGCTACTAGATTGGTCCAAATACATCCTTCAACAGGGGATCACTTGGCTCGCTTTACGAAGAGGAGCACAGCTATATGTGTTAATTCGGTATGAATCGCAAGATTTGTTTACCGACCTCTCTAACGCAAAAGGCGGTCTCGGCTTCGGCTGTTGACTGCGTCCGATTCAGGGTTATATAACTCTCGATTGAACACATTGATGTTCTATTGTTGGTGCTTCCAATAAAATTGGAACACTTAAAGCAGAACCGATTCAAATAATAGCATTCTGATCAATGATTGCATTCCTTGATCAAGAACTGCTGGAGTCATTGTGATGGCGAATTTTCTTCATAAGAAAATTGCAAAGAGACGGAACTTAATGAGACTAGTATTATGTTGTTTCTAGTAAGCGGAAGCTGAAACAGCAACATGTGAAAATCAAGTTTTGTTCAATGATCTCGAGGCGATAAGTACTATGAAGCAACTAGTAGCCTAAGCATGACTCAGATTTGAGACAGTCAAAAAGACTGGCGAAACTTCTTCACATGAAAGTTACATAGAGAACTACAAATGTATACAGCGAGTATTATGTTGTTTCTAGTAGGCGAAAGCTGAAACATCAACATGTGAAAGTTGTCTGCAAACTGTAGAACGATATGTGATTAGTACTGTGCTGTTACTAGTAGCCAGTCTGACTGTAGAAGCCAAGACAAAGGGAAACTAATGCATCTGAAAAGGACAAGTTATGGAAAGGTATGCACGATAAGTATTATGTTGTTTCTAGTAAGCGGCAGCTGAAACATCAACATGTGAACGTCGTTGTGTACAGTAACCTAGAACTATATAGTCCTTAGTAACGTGCATTTACTAGTACCTGTAATTGGTATTCAGACTCAGGCAGTTTGGAATAGTTTGGCAAAGATGCACCAGAGAAAACTGGGATTTGATACAGAAATTGTTGAATACAAGTATTATGCTGCTTCTAGTAGGTTGAATCCGAAACATCAGCATGTGAAAATTGAAAACATTTCTGGTTCGAATTGTCACAAGTATTTGGTGATCTGAGTAGCCAAACTCACTACAACGCCAATTGAAGGCAAAAATTCTCAACGGGAAAAGCTATTCTCATTGAATGAGCTAACAAGACGAGTATTATGTTGCTTCTAGTAGGCGAAAGCCAAAACATCAACATGTGAAAGTCTTGCTGAACAAATTTAATGTTGTTGAGCTCAGTACCGTGTGAATTAGTAGCCATAATTGGCGAGCGAAAATTGAACTGGCGAAACTTCGTCTTTGGAAAATTGCAGATGCCGAGCACTTATTTTGCAACGAGTATTATGTTGACTGTAGTAAGCGAAAGCCGAAACAGCAACATGTGAAAGCTGTTGAAATTTGTGGTCATTTTGCAATAAGTACAAGGAGTGTAACTAGTAGCCAGGTCAAAATTTGGGATAAGAATGAGCAAAAATTCTGCATGAGAACAGTTGAAATTATGAAACTAAATTACAAAGACTAGTATTATGTTGTTTCGAGTACGCGAAAGCGGAAACATCAACATGTGAACGTTTGTAACGAAGTTTCGTTAATTTTCAGCCTAGTACTGAGCAAGAACGAGTAGCCTCATCTCCAATCCCACGCAAAATGTAGTGAAATATGTGAGTGAACCTTATTCACGGTGAGGGTTTCCCGAGGTCTGTATTGCAGCGAGTATTATGTTGCTTCTAGTAAGCGAAAGCTGAAACAACAACATTTGAAAGTTGGAATTAATGACTGAATGGAAACTTCGACCTGTGTTTGATA
>NW_027453020.1:10000-12440 GCF_964194025.1 Convolutriloba macropyga
TCAGAGTGCGAGAAAAGCGCTCCCAAATGGCCTAACAGTGGCAGCCAATCAGAGTGCGAGAAAAGCGCTCCCAAATGGCCTAACAGTGGCAGCCAATCAGAGTGCGAGAAAAGCGCTCCCAAATGGCCTAACAGTGGCAGCCAATCAGAGTGCGAGAAAAGCGCTCCCAAATGGCCTAACAGTGGCAGCCAATCAGAGTGCGAGAAAAGCGCTCCCAAATGGCCTAACAGTGGCAGCCAATCAGAGTGCGAGAAAAGCGCTCCCAAATGGCCTAACAGTGGCAGCCAATCAGAGTGCGAGAAAAGCGCTCCCAAATGGCCTAACAGTGGCAGCCAATCAGAGTGCGAGAAAAGCGCTCCCAAATGGCCTAACAGTGGCAGCCAATCAGAGTGCGAGAAAAAGCGCTCCCAAATGGCCTAACAGTGGCAGCCAATCAGAGTGCGAGAAAAGCGCTCCCAAATGGCCTAACAGTGGCAGCCAATCAGAGTGCGAGAAAAGCGCTCCCAAATGGCCTAACAGTGGCAGCCAATCAGAGTGCGAGAAAAGCGCTCCCAAATGGCCTAACAGTGGCAGCCAATCAGAGTGCGAGAAAAGCGCTCCCAAATGGCCTAACAGTGGCAGCCAATCAGAGTGCGAGAAAAGCGCTCCCAAATGGCCTAACAGTGGCAGCCAATCAGAGTGCGAGAAAAGCGCTCCCAAATGGCCTAACAGTGGCAGCCAATCAGAGTGCGAGAAAAGCGCTCCCAAATGGCCTAACAGTGGCAGCCAATCAGAGTGCGAGAAAAGCGCTCCCAAATGGCCTAACAGTGGCAGCCAGCTAGAGCTAGCTTAAGTTAGCTTGGGTTAGCTTGAGTTAGCTTTAATTAGCTTTAATTAGCTTAAGCTAGCTTAAGTTAGCTTGGGTTAGCTTGAGTTAGCTTGAGCTAGCTTGAGTTAGCTTGAATTAGCTTGAGTTAGCTTGAATTAGCTTGAGTTAGCTTGAGTTAGCTTGAATTAGCTTGAGTTAGCTTGAGTTAGCTCGGGTTAGCTTGAGTTTGACTTCATTAACCCAAGTTAGCTTGGGTTAACTTCATTAAGTTAGCTTGAACTAGCTTGAGTTAGCTTGAGTTAGCTTGAGTTAGCTTGAGTTAGCTTGAGTTAGCTTGTCTTAGCTTTAGCTAGCTTGAGTTAGCTTGAACTAGCTTTAGCTACCTTGAGTTAGCTTGAGTTAGCTCGGGTTAGCTTGAGTTAGCTTGAGTTAGCTTGAGTTAGCTTTAGCTAGCTTGAGTTAGCTTGAGTTAGCTTGAGTTAGCTTGAGTTAGCTTGAATTAGCTTGAGTTAGCTTGAGTTAGCTTTAGCTAGCTTGGGTTAGCTTGAGCTAGCTTGAGTTAGCTCGGGTTAGCTTGAGTTAGCTTGAGTTAGCTTTAGCTAGCTTGAGTTAGCTTGAGTTAGCTTGAGTTAGCTTGAGTTAGCTTTAGCTAGCTTGAGTTAGCTTGAACTAGCTTGAGTTAGCTTGAGCTAGCTTGAGTTAGCTTGAGTTAGCTTGAGTTAGCTTTAGCTAGCTTGAGTTAGCTTGAACTAGCTTTAGTTAGCTTGAGTTAGCTTGAGTTAGCTTGAGTTAGCTTGAGTTAGCTTGTCTTAGCTTTAGCTAGCTTGAGTTAGCTTGAACTAGCTTTAGCTACCTTGAGTTAGCTTGAGTTAGCTCGGGTTAGCTTGAGTTAGCTTGAGTTAGCTTGAGTTAGCTTTAGCTAGCTTGAGTTAGCTTGAGTTAGCTTGAGTTAGCTTGAACTAGCTTGAGTTAGCTTGAGTTAGCTTGAGTTAGCTTGAGTTAGCTTGAGTTAGCTTGAGTTAGCTTGTCTTAGCTTTAGCTAGCTTGAGTTAGCTTGAACTAGCTTTAGCTACCTTGAGTTAGCTTGAGTTAGCTCGGGTTAGCTTGAGTTAGCTTGAGTTAGCTTGAGTTAGCTTTAGCTAGCTTGAGTTAGCTTGAGTTAGCTTGAGTTAGCTTGAGTTAGCTTGAATTAGCTTGAGTTAGCTTGAGTTAGCTTTAGCTAGCTTGGGTTAGCTTGAGCTAGCTTGAGTTAGCTCGGGTTAGCTTGAGTTAGCTTGAGTTAGCTTTAGCTAGCTTGAGTTAGCTTGAGTTAGCTTGAGTTAGCTTGAGTTAGCTTTAGCTAGCTTGAGTTAGCTTGAACTAGCTTGAGTTAGCTTGAGCTAGCTTGAGTTAGCTTGAGTTAGCTTGAGTTAGCTTTAGCTAGCTTGAGTTAGCTTGAACTAGCTTGAGTTAGCTTGAGTTAGCTTGAGTTAGCTTGTCTTAGCTTTAGCTAGCTTGAGCTAGCTTGAACTAGCTTTAGCTACCTTGAGTTAGCTTGAGTTAGCTCGGGTTAGCTTGAGTTAGCTTGAGTTAGCTTGAGTTAGCTTTAGCTAGCTTGAGTTAGCTTGAGTTAGCTTGAGTTAGCTTGAACTA
>NW_027453021.1:0-22010 GCF_964194025.1 Convolutriloba macropyga
CAGCTGCATGGCTCGGTCAGGACAGGAGGTCAGGAGGCTCGGTCACTCGAGTGTCGAGGGCGCTACGACACGCTACGAGTACGAGTATCCTACTCGTATATATACTCGTACCTCTTAAGAGAGAGAGAGAGAGAGAGAGGCCGGGCGTAGGTACTACTAAGCCCTAGGATGTACAGCTCTAATTGAGCTGGAAAGGCGAAGGGGGTTGTTATAAAAAGGTTGAATTTGCAAGGTCAGGGTCAAGTTTAGAGCTGTCAGTGTGTTCACGCTTCACGCCTCACTGGAGGCCAGACCAGCTGGTTGATTTGCACCCGTGCATGTTTGGACGAAACTTGTGAGACGGAAGCGGCTGTGCAAATATGTCCAAGTCATTGCTCGTCCCAGCAGCCGCACATAGCGACGTCGAGGTTACCGGGCCAGCTAGCTCGAGTCCCGAACCTGCTGCGGCTCTCCCACCTTCCGGAAGGTCTTCAGCCTTCGTCACATATGACGGAGACCATGACTCACAGAAGAAGACTGCTCGCCTAACCAAAAAATCGAAGGTCATATTGATCGCGACGCTGAGCATTTTCGTTCTGGTTGTTGTCGTAGTCGTCGCGGCGGTCCTTGCAACCAAGGCTTCCGGCGGAAGCGGTAACTTCAACAATGGAAAGGAAAGCCTGGACACTGCCCCATCTAGGTCCGCAGTCGCGACCACCATCTCTGTGGAATCCTTTGGCCGGCTCAACACCCCCGAAGAAATCGGCGATCGGACAGGATCTTCTGTCGAGATTCGGTTGGAGATCGTTCCTGCCCGGATTGTCGGTCCATCTGCGACAATAACCACGCGGGTAGGTCCGCAACTGAGCGGCTAATGCGTGATACCGTGGCCGATTATTCCACATGTGTCACAGTGCAATTCTCACGCCGTACGCTTGTACGTACTTCGATCGAGTACGTATGCATATGATCGTGATCGACAGGTCAGCATGCACCAGTCAAGCACGCGTATGCCTTAATTTATGTGAACAGTCTGCTGCCTTTGCTGAACTCTCGTATGTGTGCCACTTGGGGTTGGCAGGTAATCAACGGAGTGCTGCCTGGCCCAACTTGGAGGGTGAGTGGAGACCCCTGCAACAAGCTGCTAAGTTGGGCGCATCACAGAATGGATGATGTATTATCTGGGATATCAGGGCTCCCAGGAGTTGGCAAGTTGAATGAGAAATTTCGCTAATACACTTGCCACTGCCGGGACAAACTCATAATTTGCAGGTCAGGAGGGGTGATAGTGTGACTGTCACTTATCACAACACCCTGGGCCCGGAACATACACCGTACGTGCTGAACGAGTTTGGGCATGTTAACACCACCAACCTACACACACACGGCCTTCACATCGATGCCAAGCCGGGCTCGGATGACATCTTCTCGTATATCGGGCCGGGCGAGACGTACACCTACACTTTCAGAATCGACGAGTCCCACATGCCAGGCACACACTGGTACCACCCGCATGTGCACGGCTCCACTGCACTACAGGCCGGCGGTGGCTGCTTTGGTGTGATCATTGTTGAGGATGAGGAAGAGACGAACCTGCCTCCTGCCGTTAGAGACATGGATGAGGTAAACCTCCTGCATGGCTTCAGCCTTCCCCCTTTCCGCCTCTCCCCATGCGCTTCGACAGATCATCATCATCATCGGCTGTGGCTTTAATCGTTGTACAGTCTCTCGCAATATCGCAACAGATCGTGTTGAGAACTATATATGAAAACGGATCGCTTGTTGATGGTCTTACTGCACTGCCTGGACTGCAGATTCTGATGGCCTTCAGTCACATGAATGCTGGGAGCTTACTAAATGTCGCAGAGAAAGCCAGGGACGAGCTGTTCCATGTGCAGCTCACCAACACCCTGACCACTGAAACAGACCTTGTGTTTGTCAACGGCCAGTACCGGCCTGTGGTACCTCTGGTAGCTGGGGAGTGGACACGGCTTCGCATGGTCCTGGCTAGCGTGGAGCAGCAGCTATACATCACCACAGAAGGATGTGAGTTGCGGCTGCTGGCAAAGGATGGCATCTACCTCACTGCTGGCCCTCGGGCGATCTCTACTATCTATCTTGCCCCTGGTAATCGCGCAGATGTTGCTGTTCGCTGTATGGCAGCGGGAACTTATGAGATGAGGTCATCTTCGTTGACCAAAAGGCGCCGCTCGCTCCAGTTCTTTGGAGGCAACAATGATGGGGACGGTGCTGCCGTCTTTGATGGTGTTTTGGCCAGCATAGAGGTCACAGAAGGAGCCGGCACCTCTGTTGACCTGCCAGCGACCTGGGACATTCTGCAGCCATGCTATCTGGTGGACCTGCAACAGGTGCCCGTTGCGGATGTGGACACGGGATTCGAGCTTAAGCTCGAGCGGACCAACATCAATGGGCAAGAGTTTGTGGACATGGAGACATACATCACGACGTTGGAGGTCGGGAAGGTGCATGAATGGCTAGTCAAGGGCCTGGACAAGCATCCGCTGCACATTCATGTGAATCCCTTCCAGATCCAGTCCATGGATCCCAACCCGGACGACGTGTACTTTCAGGTGGGCTCGCCATTGTAAATCCCGCATCAACTCCATACTTGCAGCACAGCCGTGTTGGCCATGCCTGCTCCTGCGGTACCCCTCACTTCAATGCAAGCTGGAACACTATTCTCAGGGTGCTGCTGCCTGATTGCACCGGTCACACGCAGGCGGGGGATTGGCATGATGTCCTTATGCCGAATGGTGGGAGACAAGCATTTATTCGCTTCCAGACCAATGCACACACTGGGAAGCTGGTCGTTCATTGCCACATCCTTGAGCACGAGGACGAGGGCATGATGGCTGTTGCCCAGGTAACCGGGGTTGACGGCACAGTGTGGGAGGGAGCCTACGCTGTAAATCCGATATGCGAGCTACATGGCTCACAGCGGCCATAGTATGGACAAGTGAAATTCCCACCCATGTATTGCTATCAGTCCGGGACGGGTAGAGGTGCTTCACATTCACTACCGCTGTGGCTTGACAGTCCTTCCCCAGAGATTGGTAGGACGCCAGCTCCCTGATCCAGCGCTACATTGGTATTTTCCATGATGCGAACATATAGCTCTGTCTCTCAAGACGCTTACATGTGTATAGGTACCGCCGCAAAGGCACCCCACGACTCCATGCAGGGTTGGTAGCATGCCAGCCCTTCACAGTATTGTACCGTAGGTCGTGTAGCGTATATATGCGTATAACATGTAAGGAAACTAATAGGCCCCCTGAGTGCGCCACACATAAGGGAGCTCAGGTCTATATTTACCCTTGCTGATGTGTAAGGCGGCTCTCTCTTCTTTCTGTCTCTGTCTCTGTCTCTGTCTCTGTCTCTGTCTCTATCTCTGTCTCTGTCTCTGTCTCTGTCTCTGTCTCTGTCTCTGTCTCTGTCTCTGTCTCTGTCTCTGTCTCTGTCTCTGTCTCTGTCTCTGTCTCTGTCTCTGTCTCTGTCTCTGTCTCTGTCTCTGTCTCTGTCTCTGTCTCTGTCTCTGTCTCTGTCTCTGTCTCTGTCTCTGTCTCTGTCTGTCTGTCTGTCTCTGTCTCTCTCTCTCCCTCTCAAATAGGTAGCTAACAAACATGGGTCGGGCCAAAGGATACCGGCACATTTTTCATTGTCAGCAAGCCACCACATTGTCTCCCCCACCCTGCTGGGCGAAACCAGCACATCAACACGGTAAGACCCCCGACAACGATACGACTGCCAGCTCACAACAGACAGTACTTTCAGAATAGTTGCACGACGGCACTACACACCGAGGTGCAGGCAGCCAGAGCGGCCGCTATTTACGAACATCACGTGCAACAAATTACAGTGCGACATGAAAAACGGTTATCGCCGCATCTTTTCGCCTTCACCTGTTGCCGGCGACAATGAATGGCCTGCGACCAGGAACACCTCAGGCGGTAGATCGATGTCCCGACCCTATTATCATATGTGTACGTCTCACCTGCTGAATGGACCTGGTGTGACGAAAGCGCCGATCGATTATATGAGGATGCGAGTATTGAGGTCTGTTAGTCTGTATATGCATCTAGCACTACGTACGGCTACAGTATTGCATGCGAGCTGGGCAGTCCGATGCGAGCACAGCAATGGAATAATGCCACAACAGGTGCATGCCAGGTACTTCAAACAGGTACACACACATAGTGTCCTTCTAGATGCAGTCATAGCACCAGCGCCGGCCGCTGCCAGGCCTGCTGCTAGCCGCAGCGCGCTCTGCTGGCGGCCCTGTAGCGCCTCTCAGTGCAGCCGCAGCCCCGGAGCTACTTTCTGCTTGCCCAGCTGCCGCTCTCCTAGCATTTGCAACCCCAGCTAATGCCAGCACTTCTGCCCCCGTCTAGAAGGCAAAGGTAAAGGTCCTAGGCATCCAGCCTGGTTCATTTTCAGGACGTCCACGGCGGTAGCCGTACAACTAGCCCCTTCCTGCTGAAGGGGATTGTAGTTGTTAGAGTTGCACATCCGGGATTTGAACCTAAGACCTCCAGCTCAGGAAACCAACGCGCTACCACAACCGGTATGACCCGGTCTGCCCCTATCTATAGTGTAGCCCCAGGCCCCATTACTGCCCACCCTGCTGCCCTTCCTTAGGCGTCTGTAGCTCCAGGGCCAGTAGCTGGCAGCCCTGCGGCCCCTCCACAGGCACCAGCACCCCAGGCACTATCTGCTGGCAGACCTGTTCCCCCTCCCTACACACCTGCAGCCCCATGGCCAGCTGCAGCTAACAGGGTTGCAGTCCCTATCCGAACAGCTGCAGCCCCATTCCCAGTGCATGTCAGCTGTGCGCCCCGGCTCTGTCTCCCAGCAGCCGCAGCGCCGTCTGCTCCCGGCCCTGCAACGCCACAGCCATTGGAAAGCTTCCAGGCTGGAGAGTGCATGGCATATTAATGATGGTCAGGCAGGAGGGGATGAATTACTACCACGTGTCTAGTGGCATAACCACATGGACAGTGTGACATGGAGGACAGAACACAGAACTTTGCAGCATCAATAGGGGAATATCCGTGACATGAGAACAGTCCTCAGGGGAGCAGGCTTACAGGCAGAGGCACAAGGAGACACACACACACACACACACACACACCGACACCAACACACACAGAGATGCACAGAGACCCAGACAGATACTCGCTCAGATAGACAGACAAAGACACAGACACACACGCTGACACACAAAGGCAGACAGCTACACACAGACAAATGGACATAGAGGTTGCAAAACCAAGTTAACTTCTCAATTACAAAAATGCTGACTTCGCTGGAAACACTTCAGAATATGTGTAGTTCCACTTCGGATACTTCTGTCCAAGAACCCTGAGCACCAGTGTGACGTTTATGATTCTGAAGGTGGGCTAAAATGCAGGTCAATGTGCAGCACCATTGGTGTCCATGTCACTTGCAGTCACGCCGCCCCTGGCACCTGACATCGTCGATAATTTCCTAGCAGGCGACGGTGTCCACACCTCCTTGTCGTCATGAGAGTTGCTGAGTACCATGTATTTCATGCAATTCTGTAGATCTGTGTGCTCATGCCATTACAGCTCAGTAATAGCTACACTTGGGCTGAGCGTTGTACACATGTGTTTGCCGCCTGCCATACCAGCGCAATGAACAACAGGAATACGTACCTACACATATCATATTACTAAAACCACATACTGCTAGCGAGTTTATGTCCATGAAGGTTATACAGTCGTGGAGCGGATAGGATGCAATCGCTGTCGCTTGGCCTGAGCAGTTGCAGCTGCATTAGCGCCTGCCTTCCGCTGTCCAGTGCCACCTGCGCTTCCTATGTTCGCTGTGCTTGGATGCCAGTGAAGGACCTTTGAAAGTTCTGCAGAGCTAGCGCTGGTGAGGCCCCCTGCACATGACTCCCGCGCACGTTTTGTAGCTTCGGCTGACGGCAACCTGTACCCAAACTTTGTAAGGGCACGAGACGCGTGCGCAGGAGTTGGATCCAACTCCAATTCCAAGGTGGACTGGAGGTTGCTCTGAGGACACTGGATGCTCGCTGTAGAGCTCGATGGTCGCTGCTCCACTCTTGCAGTGCCATTAGAACGCACAATAAGCCCTTCTCCAAACTGGCCCCAGAACGCCTGAAGTCCTTGCCACTGCTGCTGTGACTGTAAAGCCTCCCCGTTGCTGGCTCCAAATGGTGTGCGGGTGGCTGTTAGCTTGAGGGGCACCCTGAAGTGCTCGGACACAGCTTTAAGAACAGCACTGCTGTCATGCAGCAGGTCCTCGTACCTCACCACCAGGAAAGGTCGCAAGCCAGTGGGGATGTGGTCACTGTAGGCACCCCAGAGGTGCAGCAGACTGGGTGTTCTGTACCGATGATCACTGGCGGTCTTGCCGAGGCACCCCTCCTGGCCTCGATCACAGGTTTCAAAGAAGCACTCGATAGGCCCTGCAGTCTCTGGCCGCACACAGGTCTGACCAATTTCTTGCCCAGGAGCACGCTGCGCCTGTTCCCAAGCTATTGGGTGCCTCACAACGAAGACAATTCCAGTTGCTGAGTGCTGAAGGCGGTTGGCGCATAAATTCCTCAACAAAGCTTGGAAGCTAGTATGGAAGGGAGTGCGGTGCGTCCACAAGCCGGGTGGTCCGGGTTCGACCTGCACATCCAGGTTCTTCTTCAGGAAGGAATAAAGGTCCGATGTTCCACTGTTGGGAAGGCCTGCCACCGCCAGCTTCGAGACCCCCTTGGACGAGAAGGGACAGCGCCGCTCCAGGAACTTGATAAGCTTATCCGCTGAAGCTGTCCCTGGAAGAGACGCAGCATGAAGCACAAGTGTCGGGTATCCTGGAGGCACAATCCGCTGGGAGCCTGTCTTTGCGGAGCATTCCTTCCAGGCATTGCCTGCATCATCAGCGGATGGAACGTTGTACTTGTGGATGGACAGGGGTTGGGATAAAACATGGCGATCGTTTGCTGATCGGAGCGCCTTGGTGTTTTCCGGACTGAGCAACACGCGATTCTTCTCTCCTGCAGGGCAGGTCACAGCGTGTGGAGATGATCCTGAAGGCCTGCCTGGAGTGGTGGATGAGGACTTCCTCTCGGTGAGGGGCACCCCGAACTGCTCCCAGAACCCTTCAAACCTTTCCAGACGCTGCCGTGACTCGGAAATCCCGGTACTGGTGGGCTTGTTATCCCACTTGCGGGAGTATGACTCCAGAGTGTTTTCCCTATCTCCTTTGATTGCAACTCGAAAGTGCTTTGACACGGCCTTGAGAACAGTCTCGGGGTCATGCAGCAGGTCCTCGTACCGAACGATGTACACCGTGGGAAGAGCGGGAAGGTGGGATGCATAGGATGCCCACAGGTCAAGAAGAGTGGGCAGGAAGTACCATTCCAGTTTCCCATGATTCTTGCCATCGCATTCCATTGTTTTCCAGCGCGGATGACACGTGCCAAAGTAACATGCTCGAGATCCCCCAGGCTTGGGTACACACTTGTGCCCAAAGGAGTGGTGGCTGTCCGACTGAGACTGCAGCCAGGCCAAGGGGTGCCTCACAGAGAACACCATGCCCAGCCATGAAGATGAATTCCTGCAGTGTCCCGCCATAAAGTCCTTGAACTGGGGATGGAACGGCATCCGGTGCTTCCAAATGAAGTCTGACGGCTCCCCGCGCACGCTGACATCAAGGTTTGCCGCAAGGTACTTGGTGAGGGCATTTGTACCTGCGCAAAGTCAGCAGAGGCGTAGTCTTAGACTCTGCAGGTGGTAGGCAGACCGATACGTGGAGGAATGCACATGTATTGGGCACTCCGGTCATACCTGTGTTTGGCATACCGGCAATGGCAAGCTGGGCTGGTGGCGGTCGAGCTCCGTGAGGCACACGATCACACTCAGCCTTGAGGGACTGATGGAAGGCTTTCGAGTCATCAAAGGAGGGCAGGGGTATGGCTTCAGCAAATCTGTCTAAAAAGCTCGGCCGCCGCGGCTGCAAGCCACCAGCACTTCCTGGAGGGAGTCTCCTTGCAAGTCTGTGGCCTTTGGTAGAAGCACCGCCTGAGTGCTCCATCTTTTTCCCACAGGTTTTTGTGACTATCTTCACCACCTCCGCTGGCGGCATGCGGTATTGGTACTTCTTTCTCACCGCTGACAGTAATTCCTTCTCTGACTCGACTGCTGTCGCTACCTCCTCCAGCGATGGAATGTAGATTGGGCTATTCTCCATGGAACATATGGAAGGATCGAATTGAGAGCCTGGTCCTGCAGGGTTGCCCTGACCCTGACCATGAGCACTGAACCCAAATGTCAACCAGAAGTGCTTGAAGTCCTTCCAAGACTTGCGCTCCTCCAGAAGCTTGGCATGTGGCAGCAGACTGGGCCCAGCCTTGTGGTGGACTCCAAAATGCTCTGAAATCTGCTTTCTCACGGTTTTTGGCTTCATGAGGATGTCTTCCCATTGGACCACCATGACAGGGGGGATATCTGGCAGATGCGCCACATAGGAGAACCACACGGGCAGCATGCTGCCGTGCACTATGTACTTGCGAGGTAGTTCGTGCTGGTAAGAGCTGTGGCACTGACCTCGCTCGCACGGCCCATAAGAGCATAGTTGATTGCCGGAGCGATTCACTATGCACTTGCCAGAAGGGGCGCCGCCCTCCTTATGGACCATCCATGTCAGGGGGTGCCGTACCACGAAGACAAAACCAGTCCAGTTTCCCTTGCGCTCACTACAGGTCTTGGACAGCAATGTCTGAACGGAAGGGTGGAAGGGAGTCTGGTGCTGCCACATGCCAGGAGGACCGTGCACGACAGGCAGGTCGAGGTTAGCCTTCAGGTACCGGTGTACGATAGAGTCACCTGAGCCGGGCAGGCCCACAACAGCAATCTGACGCGGTGGCTGCTTTGAGACGTTGGGGAAATCGCTGCACGCCTCCTGCAGCGTTGAGGCAAACTCTTTCCCAGCATCAGGATCTGGCAGTGGATTGAGGTACCTGAGGCGGGACATGCAAGTTTTGTGAATGCCAACCAAAATCCCGCTCTGGGGTTTTTGCCTCGACTCTCGGCAAGCAAGAGCGATTTCGACATCACCCACTATACCTGTTTGTGACTGGGAGCGAGCCACGTTTGGTGGGCTGGCAAACCACTTTTCCGGTCTTGTCCTTGGAACATTTTTCCTTCGAAGGAGGTTTCCAGGGGTCTCTCCTCGGATTCTGTCGGGAGGCTTCCAGAGTCTTCACGTAGCTCTGAGCGAACCTGACAGCCTGACCGTTGAGCCCGGGTCGTCTACTATGTAAGCCCGTGAGGCGCTGTTTCTTGTGTATCTCCCGACTGACATCCCAAGCGTGACTCCAACCGGCCCGGGTTGTGGCGGCAGCGCCTGGAATTGTTGATACAGATAGAGTTGCTAGAATGCACCAGAGGAGGATGGAGGCCAGGCCGGGCCACCCCATGCTGATGCCTTGGATTCTGCCGTACGTACGTAGTGCGCTCGAACACACTCTCCGGCTTCGGGCACTGCCGAAGGAGTGCAGTGTCCCTGCGTGCGGGCACATCTTCATGACAGAGGCACGTCAGATACTGAGTGGTCTCCCTGACCATTAGACAGCGAATTGGGTCTGAGAAACCTTATTGTGGCCTGATGCCGGGCAGCGGTGAGAATCGCGATGTCACCGACTGACAACCCTGGCGGACCCGTGCCATCACATGTGCAAGAGTGCAGTGCAAGGGGGGGGGGGGGGGGGGGGCGGGGGCACCTCGCGGCTCTGCCTCGCTAGCGCTGCATGGCGCAAATGCCTGGTCACATCACAAGCAGTACCTAAGAATAGATGCTCGCAACCGGTTCCTCAAAAGCCAGTGTCAAGAGTCTGCGCAACATATTGAAATTGCGTGAGCACTGAGCTCCGCGGCCGGTACCTCTCGTGAGGCCGTGTTCAGGGCGCGTGGGAGGCCACGTAGATAGGTGCTGTACTCGAGAGTCGAGGTAGGACTTAGGAGTGAGTACCTACTACCTACCAGCTCTCTAGCTAGTCTCTACTGTACTCGTATGGGGACCTAGCTCGCCCAGCTGGCCGGAAAGTACAAGTGAGGGGATCTTGTTACAGAGGGGCCGAGGCCGAGGGCGCGGGTCAAGAAAGCGACGGTACCAGGCAGTGAACATGAGTACAGTACTCGTACATGGTTAATTGGGCCGCGCGCAGCGCTATCCATGGCTATTGGCTGTCCAACTTGAGTAATATCGTTGTTAAAATTGACACAGGTAGGTACTGTAGGTAGTAGGTACCCTACGCAGCTGCCCTACCGACCTACAGAAGTCCGAACACCTCTATAGATCAGAGAGTGTGTATGCTGCACGTACTCGTTTGTCTTTACGTACAGTACTAGGTACCATTCAGACATCGAGGTCCATGCTGCATGCATACTCGTACAGATCCGAAATTCCTAGCAGGTACGGTTATACCAGGAGGTTATACGGTACCTAGGTACCGAGTACCGACGGGCAATTCCTGAGGATTACCGAGGATTCCTTCATCCCAGGAATTCCTAGGACAATTCAGGAATTGAATAGTAGTTTATGAGCCGTGTATCTACCGCACACAAAAAATTTAGTTCCTTAGGATTCCTGAGGATTCCCATGAGTAAGGAATTCCCAGGAAAATCCTGAGCCGGATCTATGGGTCCATGTGTACATGAGTCAAGTAGTACGCTGTACGCGGTCGCTTTCGGCCGCGCATGATCAATGTCCCGCGCGCCCCGGCCGGCCGTACGTCGGCCGGCCCTCCTCTGTAACGATCCCCGATCCCGTCACTCGTGCGAGCTTATAGCACAAGTGAAAAATCAACCTCGCTTGTACGAGTTGAAACCCTCTGGATCTACTACATCTCTATATCTACTTGGTCTGTTGGCTAGTGTCACTGTCTCAGACCCCGAACGTTGGGATACGCGGTACGCCTGGCCACCAGAGGGTGTTGGTGTGGAACAGTGAGGGGGCCGTGGCCGTGAGGCGAAAGGCTTGCTAGTGGGTAGGGGGAACCCTGGCCCTGGTACCACTCTGCCCCTACTACGAGTACTGCATAGCTCGATCGACAGGCAGCATGATAGCCATAGATATCTGATAGACTGCCGGCCGGACAGGGTATGGCTAGGTTTGCTTGGGTAATGATCATGGGTGACAGACCAGCTGACCAGCGACATGCCAGTGGATTTCTGCAAGCAAGACCGGAACTGGGGATTCCTTCCGGAATTGGGCTTCCACACCTAGTGGCTTGGAGAAGGGGATACAACAGTCAGCTTGGCCTAAGAAGGCCATGGCAATTTTGAGCTGGGAGTGTTAAGGTAGGGGAATCTGCAAGAGCAAGGGCTTGTCACCAGAGATTTGGGAAAACAGAATGATTACAAAGCTGGCTAGCTTGCATACATATGGTGATGGTCAGGAGGCTGCCATGCAGCCTCCTTTATGTCAGGTCACTTACATTGAATGTGAGCCGTTCATTTCTTATCCTGGTACGTTCTAGTGCTCTTGGGGCTACTCCTGGCTGTCCTAGTATTTTAACTTTCACAACATCCAGCTCTGTGAAGCTGGATGTTCAGCCTGTCTAGTGGGGGTCCTGCTAGGTACCAAAGGGGGGACCTACATAGTACCTAGGCAGAGATGCTTAGTATCTGACATCTCTGCAGCCCCTAAGTGTAATAAATAATTATATTAATTATTTATTACTGCTGCCATGCCTCAACACCCCTCCTCAGTGCAATGCATGGTTGCATTGCAATGCATATCAAACTGGGGATTACGCAGTGGCTTCGTAAGCATGTCAGAGTGATTCCGGAGGGAGGGGACGTGATACAGAGACACAACGCCGTTGGCATGGGCATCGCGAACAAAATGGTACCTGATGTCGAGGTGTCGGGTCCGGGTGGAGGCGGTCGTCGTTGTAGCGATGGTCAGGCATGCGTTGTTATCTTCGCCAATGGGTGTGGGTTCCTGCTGCGGGAAGCCCACTTCTCCAAGAAGTTGGCGGAGAAACATCGCTTCAGCAACGGCGTAGCTGAGCGCAACGTATTCAGCCTCAGCTGTAGACAGGGTGACACAGGTCTGCAGCTTAGACCGATACGAGACTGCGGCTCCACAGAGATGGAAGATGTAGCCACTGGTGGCTTTGCCTTGGCTGAGTTTGGTCGCGTGGTTGGAGTCGACGAGCCCGGTGAGCCGCAACGGGACTTCCTTCCCACCAAAGGTCAGGCCTTTGTCTGCAGTACCAGCCAGGTATCGCAGAACGTGCATTGCGTCCTGCCAGTGGGCCTGGGTCGGGTTGTTCATGGCCCTGCACAGACGGCTGACTGCCTCTGTGATGTCTGGTCTCGTGGCGACTGCAGCGTAGAGTAGGCTGCCAAGGAGCTGTCGATAGCGACTGGGGTCCTGTAGGGGTGAAGAGTCACGTGGGTCGTTGGCGACACTGGGAATAGCTGCCGGGCTGCACGCTGTCATGTCAAAACGCTGCAGGATGTCCTGGATGTATTTCCGTTGATGAAGCTTTATAGTGCCGGCCGCCATGTCTCGCTCGACGCTCATCCCAAGGACCCATGCTGGCTCTCCGAGGTCCTTGATGGCAAAGCGCTGACTCAGTGCGTGCTTGAAGGAGGCTGTCCACTGTTGGCAGCTGCTGAAGACAAGTATATCGTCGACGTAGACTGCCACAAAGGCGATGATGTCGTTGTTGTTGAGAACGTAGGCGCCAGGGTCTGTACGTAGTTGTTGTAAGGACTGCGTCTCCATGAATTCGTTGAGTACCCTGTTCCATTCATAGGGTGCTTGCTTAAGGCCGTACAGGGCCTTGTCGAGTTTGCAGACCAGTCGCTGTCCGTCTGGTCCACGCTCCTCGAACCCTTCGGGCTGCTCCATGTACATGTCCTCCTCCAGGTCGGCGTAGAGAAAGGCACAGTCAATGTCTGTCTGTAGGATGTGAAGTCCCAGGTGAGCTGCCAGAGAGAAGAAGACTCTTAGTGTAGTAAACTTCACAGTCGGGCTGAAGGTGTCGGTGAAGTCGACGCCGTAGACCTGGCTGAAGCCCTTGATGACCAGACGGGCTTTGAACCGGGCGATTGTGCCGTCTGGGTTCCATTTGATTTTAAAAATCCATTTGCACTTGATGGCTTTGCGGCCGGTTGGAAGTGCTGTAAGATGCCAGGTCCCGCGTTTGGTTAGCGAGTCATATTCGTCGCCAACAGCCTGAAGCCAGTCTTCGGCCTCTGGGAGACTCAGTGCCTCCTTTAGAGTAGCAGGTTCTCGTGGCTGGTCGATCACAGATGCTAGGGCCCAGGTATTGGCCCAGGCTGTCCATGCTTCTGCGTTGCGTCCGCCTAGTACGCTGGCATCATAGCCATGACGAGGCGGTTGTCTGATTCGTGCTGACACTCGCAGCGCAGTAGGTTGTCCGTCCTGAGGAGACAGGGGATGCATACCAGTGACAGGAGATCGCTGCAGCTCACCATTCCGGGCGTTGGACTGCCCCTCCTGGTTAGGCTGCCCCTCCTGGTTTAGCTGCCTTTCCTGGTTGAGCTGCCTCTCCTGTGTTGGCTGTTCCTGCTGACGTGGAATGGGGGTAACTGTTGGGTTGCTGCCCGACCCTGCCAGGCCAGCTGGTGTTGTCGGCATTGGCGTCTGGTTAGGTAGTTGCTGTGGCAGGTGATCAGGTTCGGGCGTGACCTCACGAGAGGCGTCGGGCGGTGCAGGGTCCTGGTTGTCGTCGCTGTCTGAGTCTGAGGAATCTGTGGCTGAGAAGTGCTCAAGCGACGGGCTGAGCTGCTGACTCCCCTCCTGAGCAGCGGCACGCTGGTCCACTGCAGCCGGACTGGAGCGCCAGAGCTCATGAAATTGCACGCTGCGGCTGACGACTGTCCGCTGTGTGTCCGGGAAGTAGATGAGCCAGCCAGGAGAGTCGATGGAATACCCGACGAAGATGCCCTGCCTGGCTGCAGGTTGCCCTTTTCGACGGGACGAATGGTCGACGTGGACGAAGGCAGGACAGCCGAAGACACGAAGGACGCTCAGGTCAGGTTTAGTGCCTGTAAGTTCCTGGGAGGGGACCTTGCCATTGCTGCGCCGGGTACGATTGAAGATGTAGACGGCTGCAGACATGGCAAACTGCCAGTATCGAAGGTGCAGGCCTGCGTGCTGGAGTGAAGCAAAGGCCGCCTGTGATAGTGTGCGCCAGGTGCGTTCTTGCAAGCCATTTTGGAATTGGCTATACGGGGCCGCGTATTCGCAGATGATGCGGTGCGTCTCGCAGCACGTTGTGAACTCTGCACTGCGGAACGCTGTGTCATTGTCCAAACGCAGGCGGTTGATGCGGAAGCCTTGAGACTCCACGTGGGCGACAAGATGCTGAAGGCAGGAAGAGGCCGTTGAACGGGTGGTGGTGAAGTAGAGATGAGCCTGTGATGTGGCATAACAGGTGGCTCCCAGAACGTAGGTGTTGCCTTGTAACGAGGGGGTTCGAAGTTCCCAGAAGTCCATTCCCATCATGGTGTACGGGGTCTCTGGGCGAGGGTGGCAGTGACGCGGGCGAGCTGCAACAGTTGACTTGACGGCAGCACAGGAGGAGCAGAAGGGAAGGCTCTCAGCTGCAGTGAACGTCAAGCCGGGGAGACCAATGGAGAGAAGACGATTCATCCCTCGGTCATGGAGGTGGCCAAGCCGGAGATGCCACAGACTTTTAGACTGCTTGTCTGCGGACGAAAGCAAAGCGACGGATGACGGGGTCGGTGGGGCGTCTGGCAGGGGTTGCAGAGCGAAGAGACGGCCAAGACGGGAGAGATGTAAGTGGGAGCCGTCTGGGAAGACGATGGCGTTTGTCCCGGCCCCCATGCGAAGGAGAAGAGAGGGATTCTGCTCCTGTGCTGCTGTCCAGCTGAACAGACGTTGGATTTTGCCGCTGGATTTCTGATGAAGATCTGGGACATGTAGCACATTCCGAAGAGTGACAGTCTTGGCTCGTGTGTTGCCGTTGCGGGACAGGGGAAAGGAATATTCCACGTCGCCGATGCCCAAGGCATACGCGCATATGCCTTGAATCCAGGTTTGGTCATGCCGGTAGGTCTTGAACTCGCTGCGAGCGGCAACCATGTGTCGGGTAGCGCCAGTGTCAAAGACCAAGTACTGATCGAGTGAGGGATGTACGCTTGGGAGGGATGTTTCTGAGTCACCGGCGTGCAGGATTGCTGCTGTCAACCAGCGGCAGATGTTGCTGTCGAGGCAGGCACCGAAGATCTCGTGTCGTAGCTTTTCGTCCATGCCTGGGATACGCGCTGTAGCTTGTTCAAAGCCTGAGGCGAGCGCACGGATGTCAGAGACAGGCTCAGTGTAGACGCCATTGCACAGCAGCATCCCACGCCCTGGCTGGGTTCCATGCATACGATAGGCATTACTGCCTCGCCGTGACAGGAACTTGGGCAGAACGTGGTGGCGGAGATGGGCAGGCGCTGTCCACTGGGGAGCAAAACCGTGTTTTGTCAGAAG
The DNA here is from genome assembly GCF_964194025.1 of Convolutriloba macropyga. Lineage (NCBI taxonomy): Eukaryota > Metazoa > Xenacoelomorpha > Acoela > Convolutidae > Convolutriloba > Convolutriloba macropyga. The sequence continues at coordinate 15,517 of NW_027453021.1, forward strand.
GTCGTTGACAGTGAGCGGGGGACGCACATAGGCTGCGTAGTGTTGACGTAGCGCCTCAGTGTTGCGGATGTTGGTCCACAAAAGGGTGTCGCGACGAGCGGCTGAGCCGAGGTGGTGAGCGCGAACCATGATGGGTCTGCCGAGGGCTGTCAGGATTTCAGGGAATCGTGCAGCCCCTGGGACATTTTCCAGCACCCAGTTGACCCCCGAGGCTTGGCGCTGGCTCAACAGAGTGATAACGCGGGCAGAGTGGATCATGGAGCTGGAGCGCGGGTCCTCAAAGCCGCGGCGGTTTCCGGCGGAGGAGTATGGCTGGCAGTCGGGCGTAGCGACAACCAAATCAACTGGCAGATTCCTGCTGAGGTGCTCAGGCAGTATCTGTGACACATCCTGTGGGAGGCTGGTGAAGGCGCCGTTGATTGCGGACCGGGGAAGCTGGTTTGGGAACTTGTGGTGTAGTCTCTCCAATTCAGCCTTGGCAACTGCACGGATGTCTGCACGACATTCCACCAGGGTGACCTGTAAGAAGGTTCGGCCAGCCTCGGCCATCGCATTGATGATACCAAAGGTAGCACCGCAACAGAGGCCAAGGTAGTGAATGGGTTGTTGCCGGTCAGTGAGGCGATCAGTGTCGGGCCGGATGTCGGTGAGGGGAGGCATGACAGTTGTGGGTAGTGTGCCCATATCTGCCACAAAGGCAGCATGCTCGGGAGAGCTGTCCCAGTGCATCCTGTCTGTCTCGCTGACATCTTCCTCTGTGTCAGAGTCTGTGAGCAGGTCGGGAATGTCCGAATCGGCATCGCAGTCTGAGCTGGGTGTGGTTGTGGGTGTCCAGAGGCTGATGGAGCAGGAAACCAGTCCCGCCGGGCTGGGGGCAGTGTACTCTCTCAGACGCGGGGGGAGCAGCAGGCTGTCGTGAGCACACTGTTGGCGCCAGGAAGGGGAACGACGGGGGTGACTGTCAGATGATGTCAGGACCTGGGTGTGACGTGACAAACTGGGTGCTGACCTGGAAGTGTGCTGTACGAGCGGAGAGCTTGGGGCGACGAGTGCTGGGGAGTCTGGGTCGAGAGCATCCCATTTGTCATCAGCAAGTAGGCTGAATCGGTTGTGACAGGAAGTCATGGGCTGATCGGGCAACGTGGGGACAGGAGCGTCGTGAACTGGGAAGACGTCAGGAAGGAAGTCATCGCACACATCATCAAGGTAAGGAGAGTACTGGCTGATGGGCATCAACATCTGTGATGTGGGTTGCAGTTCAGGTGTGTAGGGCACATCAAAGAAGGCATCCTCTGACATGTAGGCAACCATGGCCCAGTTGTCGACCGACAGGTTCGCAGAATCTGGCAGTGCTCTCTGGGCGTTTGCAGCGGGAGCTGATCCAGGAACGTTGGTGGCGGCGGCGCGCATGTCGGCCTGCTTCTTCCGGCATTCTCGGGCGTAGTGACCGGGCTTGGCGCAGTAATGACAGAGCCGTTGATCCGAATGGAGGTAACGGCACTGGTCTCCACGAGTGCAGTGGCCTGCCTGAAAATCACGGCACACAGAACGTGACTGCTGGTTGCCTGGAGGGTTGCTGGCGTTGGGGGCCTGAGGAAACCTCTGACCAAGTCTGGCTGCGAGGGTTCTTTCCACAGTGGAGGCGACAAGTGACACAAGGTCTGGGGTGACTGCTGGGGAGCCTGGTTCTTGTGCTGGATCCTGTGACGAGGTGAGCAATGTGGGATTGTTCGCAGTTCCCAAGAAGGCAGCGGTGACGTCTGACACGTTTGTGTTGCGTGCCGTGCGACGAAGGTGTGAACAGGCCTTGTCGAAGCTCGTGAACGGAGCCTCCATGCCAAGGAGAAACTTCTTCTCATATGCATAATCAGGGCTCCGGAGTCCCATGGCCAGAGTGTTGACTAGCTCTGACTCCTGAACTGGGTTGTGCAGCAGCTCGAGTTCAACACGGACTTGCTCAAGGCGGAGCATGTAGGCCTCCAGATCCTCAGTACCGGTTTGTGGGGTGCTGAGAATGTTTCGCAGGAGACTGGGATAGACGCGCGCGTCAGGCATGTAGCGACTGTCAAGTTTCTTGAAAGCTTGATAGCCGCGACGCGCCTGAGTTGGGTTGGCCGTGGACAGCATGACAAGTCTCTTTGCTGTAGAGTCAGTGATCAGTGACAGCAACAGCTTGACGACTTGCTCGTGATGCGCAGGTGAGGCAGGAGGGTTGGCTTCTTCATCGTCGAAGATAGTCTCATAGCCTTCTACGCTCTTGACAGCAAGGATTACTCCCATGCGCCAGAGAGCATAGGCTGAGGCATTGTCAGCCTCAGACAGGAGGAGATACTGGAAGTCCTTGGGCTTGAGAGGTTTGGCTGCGGTGGCGGCAGCTGGCTGCTGTGCAGCTGGCTGCTGTGCAGCTGGCTGCTGTGGAGCAGCTCCAGACGAGGTGCCCGCAGGAAACATGGCGGATCAGGGCGAGCGTGCTTGGCTGAGGGGAGAGCAGGCGTACGGGCGACAGGCGGTGGTGGGTGGATCGGGCTGTGTGTCAGGCGGAAGTAGACGGGCAATCGGTCAATGCGGCGACGAGCAGAACTGGCGTACGAGCAGGCAGATGACTGGCAAGCGGGCAGCGAGCGGAACAGGTGAGCTCACATGCACTCGGCGGTCGAGGGAGTGATGACGCAGTGGAGGCTGGACTAGTAAGTGCCTAAAGATGAGGGCCCATAACCTGTTAAGGTAGGGGAATCTGCAAGAGCAAGGGCTTGTCACCAGAGATTTGGGAAAACAGAATGATTACAAAGCTGGCTAGCTTGCATACATATGGTGATGGTCAGGAGGCTGCCATGCAGCCTCCTTTATGTCAGGTCACTTACATTGAATGTGAGCCGTTCATTTCTTATCCTAGTACGTTCTAGTGCTCTTGGGGCTACTCCTGGCTGTCCTAGTATTTTAACTTTCACAACATCCAGCTCTGTGAAGCTGGATGTTCAGCCTGTCTAGTGGGGGTCCTGCTAGGTACCAAAGGGGGGACCTACATAGTACCTAGGCAGAGATGCTTAGTATCTGACATCTCTGCAGCCCCTAATAAGTGTAATAAATAATTATATTAATTATTTATTACTGCTGCCATGCCTCAACAGGGAGGACTAATAACTCCATGCCTAGGGTCGAGGCCGATCGCTTTCCAACTCCTGTTTATCCATAGCTCCCCGGCTCCCAAACTGGTATGTTATCACTTCTATCACGCCAGCAAAGGCTGGGGGAGGTCGAACTTCCTCATCAGGATATGTACCAATGTCTGCACCCCAACATCAATTGTGTGAACACAGATCGAGGGTAAACATTTAGTGGCCATGGACGTTCTGGAGTAGCCTGAGGATTGGTTCTCCGTAATCCATCTCAGCGAACAGCTGCCCCAGCAGTGCAGTAGCAAGCATGCACATAGCTTCCTATAGGCCCAGAAGCTGGTATTCAGCAGACCACGCTTGCAGGTCTATGGCTGGCTTGAGGATACGAACTGAGTGCATGTGCACGGATGATGCACTCCCCAACGGCCAGTGAAAGAAACATGGAGTTCCTGCAAAACACGTACACCGGGGGAGTCAGAAGCCATAGACCGCCGATGTCTCATCAATCACTGTTCTGCTATGAGACAGAGAAGCTCGTAGGTGGTTAATTAGCTTTGCCTTGTTTCGGTGGCACTATCAGTGCATTGCCGGCGCGGGCTTGGGATTGCTGCTTTTGCTGGCTGACCGATTAATGCGCCGCAGTGTGTGCTCCCGACATTTCGTCATACAGAGTCTCTGGCCGCAGCCTGTGTACACTCCTGGGCATACATCTCGACGGGCAGTTGGTCCGCTTCTTGATTTCAACTCGGCCCATTTCATCGCAGACTGCAGGGCTGCAACCCGACAAACTCTGCTCGGTCATTCAATGTCGTCTTGAACTTGTACAGTAAGTCCCTCCTTGGACACGGAAAGCACGGCAAGTTGCGACCGCTGGACAACTAAGGCTTCAGCGTTGTCGAGAATGTGCAGGAGAAGTTCGAGCTGTTGCTTTTCATGCACGAAGGGTTGTCACACTCAACTCTGCTTGCCTCCGGTCACACTCAAGGCTGAATATGGGAAAGATCCTGATGCGACTTGGGTTGCTCAGTCTCTCGTCACTGGTCTTGCGGCACGGCCGAAATTCTCGTCTCTCTGTTAAGATGCATGGTGGATAACCGCCAGCTGTGTTTGGACTGCATGTTTCCCGACTAGGCTAGTGCTGAGCTGCAAGAGCTGAAATGTTGTGACATGAATGATGGTGTGCAGACATGCCCGACTCCCTACATTTGATCGAAGCCAGAGCGCGGGGGCAGGATATTCACGGCATTGAGGAGCCAAATGACAGTGCCACTAATGGCGATATTGCGGGCAGCTTGTCACAATAGGAGAATTGTCACGTCACGCGTACACACTGCCAGGCTCTTAAGGACAGCTGCACTTGCAATGAGTAGCCTGGCGCGTTGCTAATTGATGATCCTGGTTGAAATCTGATCTCTAGTAGCTGTTGAGAATGGTTTGAAGTTTGTCTCGGAATTAGAAACTGAACACGTACTGATCCAGTTTGCTGATCACGTGACTCGTTTCCAGGAAGTGTACGACCCCTGTCACCGGTCGATAATAATAAACAAATGGCTGCAACCTGGCTGCCCTGTCTCGTGGGATCCGTATACATTGTTGCGAGAGCAGTCAAGCTACTACGTTCAGAGCTCAGTAACAACTGCAGCTTGGCAGTGCGCAGACCTTGTGCCGTCAAGTTCCATTGACCGGTACCTGTCTATCCCAATGGTGCTCAATTCCATTGCAGCCATAATCACCCCTGCCAATCCCACCAAAATTATCGTGACCTAACACCAGTCGTTGCTCGAACCACACCTACACCTACCGCCAAGAGCCCTCAGGCCGCAACCTCAACCCCCCCCCCCCCCCCCCCCCCCCTTTCACCCTTCAGATTGGTGACAGCGCACACTTGGCGACACACAGTGGGGGAGAAAAAAGTGGGGTATGGTTGGTGCTGTTGGCAGTATCATTGCCCCTGGTGATGGATGATTATTTCACTACCCCCTGTTATTCCCATGTTCCCCATGATAATCGAATCGAGGCAACGTAGAAGCTGCCCTATATCACAACCAACCATACATGGGTTGTGCTGACTAATGTAATGAAATTTAGGCTGAACTCCTTGACGCGAAGCTACTTTCCGTCCCTGCGGATCGTATCTAAGAATGCAAATACGTGCAGAATCCAATTCACGCATGCATAAGGCCATTCAATGTTAGCCACACACGCATTCGGCCTCACACTCAACTGACCTCTTATATAATGTTTACATGGGCAATGCCGCTGTGATAACCTCTGTATGGCTCCACTGACCTACTGGAAGGGTGTGAAAGATGCCACCCCATGATAGACAGATCTAAGTCATGTCTTTTCTGCAATGTGACTCAATCACACACACACACACACACACACACACACACGACTGCTATGACTAATATAACATTCAGATACATGACAGGAAACATAGTTTTTAACTGCCGAGCATTGCCTGTGTAAACAGTATATATGGTCTAGCGGATTCAAACACCTACATAATACTTTTTACTAGGCAGGCTATAGTTTGTCGCTATGTTCGCGAGACAGCTCAGGGCCGCTGCACTCAGCACGGCCGCCATAGACATTCCTCCCGGGTACTGGGCCTCGATAGTTCCTACAAACGTCCCGCATGCGCAACGCTGTGATCTTTACAGCTCTCTCCCCTGACACTTGCCCGTCTGGGTGGTAGGCGGCTTACCTTTCCCCACTCTTTCTGCCTACATGTTACTGATAATATTTACCTACACAATGCACTGATCTACACTGTTGAAGGGACGGCAGCCTACCAACTCTGGGGGAAGGTCTGGGGCGCCATAGCAGTGGTAAACATGGCATTGCGCATGCGCACATTATCATAGGAGTCTTGGGAAATGGAGTCTGGGTGGCAGGTAGGTGCCATGCTTGGCGATATTTAAAATGTAAATATAAACGGATCAGTGGCAGAATTTCACGTCTGGGGGTTACAATGTGTCACTATCTTGGAGCTAGTCTCTTGCACCAGCCCCATAGTAGCAATCTTTGTTGCGGTGTCAGTGACACTAGCACATATGAGTAGACCTACAGAGGATCACCATCAGCAGCAAGCCCTGGGAACGAGTTGCGACCAGCCCTGACATGCCGTGTCCTGTGATGCCTTACCAGGCACGGGACATATGCAGCATGTTGACAGATAGGGAGCAGTGCATCCTCAATCCTACGGGTGGTACATTTGTTTCTGATGTCTGATCACAGCACCACATAATAACAGCTTCCATCAGTTTTGTCGCGCATTTATCTGGCCTGGCATTTTGAGGTGAGCCGCCCACTGTAACTCTCACAGCCCAAGAGATGGAAACTGGAAGGCAGCATGCTCTCGTAAACAATCAT
>NW_027453022.1:0-19963 GCF_964194025.1 Convolutriloba macropyga
GAAAAAGAACCCGTCACTATTATCAATAGTTTTCCGCCCGATCCCATTGATTGTTCCGTTCCATTACATCATGAGGCCACTTCTGAAAAACGTTTGAAGAAAAGATGAAGCTACCTTGCTTAAACAAAGTAGTAGAAAATAGCCAAAGAGAACTTTTAAGGTAAAAACAACAACAACTTTCTATTGTACTTTGAGCAAGTTCTGATAAAATATATTTCAGCATAGTTATGTACAATATTCAGCTGTATGTAACAGCTAATTCTTCAGCAGAAACAAGGAGTGAGGTGACCTCAGAGCTTGAATGATTCGACACTTCAAATGATTTGACATCTGAAAATGATAAATGAAGACAAGGTACTAATCACTTATCTTTCCACTCTGATTGTCGAGATACGAGCGGCATTCATATCAGTCACATTGAAAGAGCAGATAGTTAGAGAGCTTAAAAAGCAAAAGCTCCCATCGAAAACAACAAGGTTTTTGCGGCCTATCCAGTGAATAAGAAACTGGCTGCAACTGATTTTTCACAATCGATACTTGTCAAAAAACACCGAATATTGGTAGCAGAGTAATCAATATCGACGATTCTAGAATAGAATGGCTCACTGAGATGGCCCGGTTAAGTCCATAAGAGCGTGAGTGGTCGTGCAGGTGAAACTAGCTGTTGTTTCAGAAAAAGAGAGCGTACCCAGATCAATCTTCTTAGCGGCTGCAGTAAAGAGGGTTGCTATTCAGTAAAAACGATCTGGCTAACTAATAAAATTATTCAAATCATCGGCAAGTTACCCTATCAAAATGCATCAAACTTTTCCAGTTCTGAAACTATTTTGACGACAACCAATTTTTTCTGCCAGAAACAAATGTACAAAGTTTCGAGTTTCGACTGTTGTTAATTTGCAATGGTGAAGCAGTCGAACTAATCGTAGAAATTGAACGAAAAGATTGCTGGCTCACAGGAGCTGAAGTTGTGAAAGACAAACAATAGTTAGCAGAAACGATGGATGCTTTTGGTTCTAAAAAGATTGTGGATAACAGTAAACAATTGATTTAGCGGCAGAGAAGTTGCATTACAAACAATAGCATTGCTGCTGTACACCCACACAAAGAACAAACAGATACTTAGAAAAATTTTACGAGTGTTGGAGTGGAACATTTTTGCCTCTTTCTTTTACAAATTAGTCTTAGTAGCGAAAAGCAATGGTGCTGTCAGTTTATATGACTAACTATGAGTGCAGTACATATTGAACTAGTGCTCAGTTTAGACGCTGATAATTGTCTCAAAACCGTTATGCTGTTTGTTGCTCAAACCAATGACCATAGTAAGCGACACCGTGAAGAACTTTTTCAAGCTGAAAATGACAATTCCAATTGCACACAGTTATTTTTTCGTACTGGCCTTAATAAGGCCTACTCGATTTCGAGACTGATGTTTTTGAAACCAATACAGAGGCTTGCTAACAAGAAAATAATAATATTGTTACTGTTGTTCATCAACGTTTGCAGTAATGGCAACTGTTTCTGTAATTATTGTAATATGACAATGAAACTTTTTAAAATTATAGCCAAGGGCTACATTGTTTTGCAATCGCATTTTTAAATTTTTCTTTTTATTTTGAGTTATTATCGAAACTCAATCAAACAAAATGGCAATCTACAGCATAACAGCTGTTTCCGTCATTTGTTAAGCGAAAAAAATTTATTTACCCTAAAATTTCAAGTAAACTGTTTTATACATATTCAAAGACCTTCCCTTTAGCTGTAAGCGTCCAAAAGAAGTTTTTTACGAATCCAAAATGTTTTCTATAGAGGACATCGCGGGGGTAACTTGTTGAATATAAGCGATCATTTTGCTGAAAGGATTTATATTCTCGGATTGTCCTCACATTGGTGTACCAATCCACCATTTTTTGTTTAAGTAACTACAGTAAAATGAGAGAGAGGACGAGAGAGAGAGAGAGAGAGAGAGAGAGAAAGAGAGAGAGAGAGAGAGAGAGAGAGAGAGGAGAGAGAGAGAGAGGAGAGAGAGAGAGAGAGAGAGAGAGAGAGAGAGAGGGAGAGAGAGAGATAGAGAGAGAGAGAGAGAGAGAGAGAGAGAGAGAGAGAGAGAGAAAGAGAGAGACCCTGTGGTCAAAATCTCTCGGAATAAATATTGTTGAATAACTCTGAATTACGAACAATTTGAGTGCCACAATTTATTTTTATTCACTAGAAAGTTGCCTCTGTGGCTAGCCTGCGCTTTGAATTTTTCAAGCGGATCTTGGGTCCCGAAATCTGAGAAGTGCGACTGTGTCAAATCTGACTGGAAGTTATTTAATTTTCACTGACTGTCGTGGGTTACATGAATTTAAACCATATCAATACCATGGGGTTGCTCAGAAATAAAAATAATAATTCCATTCTTTTTACTAGGTCTATAACAATATGCAAACTATTTGTCAGATTTGGGGGCTGAAAACAACAACATTAATAACACTCCACGGGTCACTTTAAACTTATGAAAACGATAAGGCTGCTATGAATTCTTCGCTCCTCGGAAAACTGTTTGCGAATTAGTTTACTTACTAATTTTCAAGCTTATCCAATCAAAACTTGACAGAATACAACTCCTTCTATTTTAGGAACTAGCTACTACCATTTGGAAATACTTACCTGCCAATTCGATCAAAACTGAAATACTACCTAATTTTATCTCTTGATACATTATTGTGTAACGTTTTTTTAATCAACTTATGTGTGTATTTCTTGATCAATTTAGTATTCAAAATAATGAAGAACCTTAATTTGCTCTACTTCCGATGTTACAAAATTATTATAGATGGCCGATCAGACAAATTTCTAAAAAATAAAACATTGCAAGAACCTTCATCAAAACTTTATACAATCTGTCAAATTTAAACTGAAGAAGGGGCGCGGGAGTGCTTTGCTTGTGGTTGTTTTCACAAACTGAGATCTGCTCTTTGTCTGATAAAGATAAATTCAAGCCTTTCTAAATCTCCATAATTAACGGTTTCTCTTCAAAACTAAGCAAGCTCTATAATGTATGTCTAGAACTAACACACCTTGATCTTTCATTTGGCCTTTGGTCTTGTGCACATACAAAACATAGCTAAAAAATTGGGATTGATTGAAAACTCAATATGCTTTTGATCATTATCTTCCGTGTTTAAAATCTATCTCTCATTTCTACTCTGTGGCTCTTTTGAAACAATTACCTGCAACTTTTTAACAAAACCATTTCTATCTTACTTCACTCGATCAATACATAAGTCCGTACTAGTGTAAATTCAGGCGTCCTACAGCGTTAATTATTGAATTTCTAAACTTTTCAGGCGGACTTCGAGGATAATTTCCGCACTTTCACAACATGTCCGACTTAAGTGCGCTCCCTACTCGACCTCCTCCCCCCCCCCCCCCCACACACACGGTGTACCGCCCCATAGGCTATTCTCGCGAAGTGTAAACTAGCGTCTGCCAAATTTTTAAGCGGTCATCCGTAGCAAATTTTCCGATGTTAATAGATTGTTTTACGTGTTTGCAGACCACTTGTTAAGACTCCTTGTGAAAGAAGGCAGTATTTCCGGCAATACCACCCTGGGCACTTCTGACATTACAGATTACCAAGTTGTGAACGACATCAAAGCCAAACTGAAGTGGCAGAGCCAGTGAATTACACATTACCATCAGGTAGTCATTTTAAACAATACAGTCCAATCATGTTAACCCAAGCTGAGGAGCCCGAACCAAGCCACAGAGAGAGTCAGAGAAAGCCAAAGGTGTGGAAACCCTGATCAGGGTCACAACCAGAGTCTTCTCAGTCTGAGTAATGTATTCACCAGCGAAATAATTCCCCTTTTGCGAAAACAGTGCTGCGAAAAAGCGGAAAAAATATTGAAATAGGGCAAAAAATTGAGCGTTGAGATATGGATAAAAATATCGCGGGAAGCGCTTAAGAAAAGCCGCAAAAACATTGGGGAAAACGCTGAAATTGCGCTGACTAAAAGGGTGAGGGCAGCTGAAATAGTTAACGGAAGGGCTGAAATTTTCTTTCAAGTATGAAAGACAACTTAGGAAAAGTTTTTGGCATCAATTCGTCAAAATTAATTTCAGAGCCGCCTCCTCTCCGTAGCGGACAAAGCAATTTATAATTCAACAATTTAATACATAACGTTCAAACTCTGTAGCAGTAGAAATAATGGATGTATCCAGACAATCAGAGACTGAGAAGACACTATTCTCTTTTATATAGCGCTAACTCACCCAACTATAGTCAGTCTATTAGAGTAGTTGCACGATGTGTGTACCAATGACTACGGTGTTACTCTTGATAACCACCGTTATCAATGAAGCTTCCCTTCTGTGTTTTACAGAGTCGATTAATCTGAGAGATATAGGTAAGCCTACCAGAAATAAGTAGCCCTATCACTTTATACCTTAAGGCTGTAAAAGGATCCGACCAGTCAGTTAACAAAGTCTAACCGTACAAAGAACTCACACAAAACACAATTTCCGCTCTTAAAGAGAAAACTAGTACTAGCCTTTATACCTTTATATCCATATATACACTTAAATGTAGAGAAGGAGGGAAACACAATAGGAACAAAAATGAACCCAATGTTGAACAAAATGAGCCGTCACTCTGACCAAATGTCAATACAATCGGACGCACACACCGATGAACTACAATTAGCTGTTCTTACACGACAGAATAATACGCGTAAACGCCTATTACGCGATATTAAACCTATTGAAGTAACACGCTACCAAACTATTGATGAACTAAACTTATTATCTTATTATTGAATACAGCACAACAAATTAAACGCCATTTTTTCAGAAATGAGCAACAACCTCTTCTTCCTCTATCAGGCAAGGCTACACAAATCTCTCGATTAGATAAATTCTTTTAAACTAAATCGAGATCTATGGAACTCAGCTCACAAAAGGCACAATTGTCTGATTCCCTCACTGACAGATATACTTCAATAATCTTTTTTTTTGCCCACTATCAGACATCTTATTTGATTTTTTCAGGGGCGTATACACAGAATAAAGACCACTTGAAAGAGCAGGTGCATTTATGCAATGGTTATATGAATTTCGAAAACGATTACAATCAACACTAGATACCGCTACTGTACAATCACGAAAAGAAAGCGTACACAAAATCGCTGGTCAAGAAATTGAAGGTTTCACTCACCCTATAAAAACGTATCTTAGCTCAGTAAAAGTTGCCAATCTACCAGAAGAAAAGATAATAGATACTCTCAAACTCTTATCCTGGTATATACACAGATTTTGGAAGAACCTTGTACGCCATATTGTTCCAGCTACGAAATAAATAGCCGAAACATACCCTCAGTTAATGGATAAACTACTAGAAATGTTACAATATGACTATGACCCAAACTGGTTACCAGACAACTATATAAGCATTACAGAACGACCATCTGAAGTTATAAAAAAATTAAAAATTGACAATAAACAAATTCAATTGCGAAACCAAAATGATGAAACTCAACCACTTAAATTCACTAAAACTTTAGAAAATACAAACACGTCTCTCGAAGCATCATCAACTGAACACAATGCGGACACTTTAGTACACTCGCAACCAATGCATTCAAACTTAAATGAAAGAAACCACAGAAACTAAATTCAACTCTACTCTATTAGACAACGGAACACTATTTTCATCACACATTATAAGCACACTGTCACTAATAGGTTTAAAAATGATTGAAAAAATAACCCCAATAATACTAACCCTAATATTATACTTATAGTGATACAACAAATATTTACGAAAATCTCAGAAACTGACAACCTGTCAATTTAACTGAACTAACACAAGCCGATCCATTAAACACAACCCTTCCAATTTTACTTAACGTAAACGCACTTTTAAAATGAAAAAATTCGGTTCAGTTTAGAACTCAACCTGTCATTATAAATTTTTGCACTCGACCATCATTGAAAAAAAAAATCAAAATATTCAACTGACCCCCCAACAATAAGTGAATTTTGTCAGACTTTTTAACACTCAAAATAATAGATAAACAACAAATGCTCCAACTCTTACTATTAACAAGCGGTGTCAACACAAACACCTTCACCGATTATTAGAAGAAACGCACAGATGATACATCCCCATATAGGAGGTTCAGTACCTGTGCAACAGTCATTACGACCGTTCGATGGTACTGATACAAAATACAATGAAAAGATTTTTAAATGCTATCACAGCAAAAATGGTCATGAAAGTAGGACCAGAACATGTTGACTCACCGTATCATGAAGCCTGAATTCTTAAACAAATTGCCATGATACAAACAACTTTGGTAGGCCCTGCACAACAGTGGTATTCACATTTGCTACGAGAAGAAAAAGAACAGGCACACTTTTTGCCGAGAATTCCAAAAGACTTTCGATAACCAACAATTGCAAAAACAAGCGAAGTTACTTTTTCGCATGCTTCATGTCAACAAAAAAACACTAGCCCTCCGAATTGAACAAATGCCTGGAAAAGCATGCTTTGATAACGCCCCGGACATGAGAAATCCACAAACGAATGATGAACTTGTTAAAGCACTAGACACGCAGCTAACACGACTGGCTCTCAAAGAGATAGCTAATCAACAGCATTGGAACAGCATCTCAAATCAACAGCATTGGGACCACAGCTTTCGTTTGCATATTTAGTAGAAAAAGTACATCAGGAGGAAATCACAAGAACACACATTGAAAGATATAAAATAAGCACAATTTCAAATTCTTCCTCGTCTATCAATAGTATATCTAGGATATAGATAATCTCACATTGGAATAAATACAAACTGTGGAAAACGACATAGTTTATGGTATCAACGTAGTTCGAAAAAAGTACTCAAATGATCCAAATTTTAAAGGAAAATTATTACTACTAAAATTCTGTTAAAAATGTTCACAATCAGGACACAGTATTTCCACTTGCTCTAAAAACAATGCATAAAATCACTTGAGAAAAACAATTTTCAAAAAAACGTTTAATTAAACCATGAAAGGTAACCAAAGCCTTCTAAGGAAAAAATTTACATCAAATAATATGACTTGTAAACCGTTATCAATCCCCTGCTCCCCAAGAAGCAATAGTAGAGAAAATCGAGACTCTTCTCGACATAGAAGCCCTAATAGAACTTCGAATTCGAATTCTAAACCATATTATAGAAACAGTAATTTCAAACTACTGAGCAGAACTGCTCATTGTATCCCAGACCGCAAAATTTTCAAAATATTAAGTCAATTTATAACAACAACAACCACTCAAATAACTCTCAAGAACAATCACCTATTTACAATAGAATTAGAAATCGGTCAGGAATACATTTCTCGCGAAATCGCCTTCAAAATGTGCAAAAGTAGATTAACTCGCTTTTAGACCAAGAACAAACAGATTTCATCAGATCTAATAACGAACAAACAGAAACACCAAAATGCTTCAGGAGAACAAATTTTGGAACGGCAATTTAATTATTTACTGTTAGGGTTAAACCAAGATGTACGGAATGAATATTTTAATTTCCAGGAAAACTGTAATACTCTCGCCGAAAACTACATCTATTCTGCGTCAAGTCAAATCAATATTTGGGTACTACCCCTTACATTTTATACACAAAAGACAATCGATCATATTAGAACAATTTCACTACCACATATTGAAATTGATTATAGTAGACTCGGGAGCTACACTTAACGTTTTAAACAATGACATTTGGAATGAAATTAAAGAAAGCCACAAACTCCAATAAAAAACATCAGCATTTGTACTTTCGGCAGCAAACAGCACAAAATTACAGTCACACGGAACTGTAAACCTTGGTTTTTACCCAGACGTAACAGAACATAGAGTACACCAAACTACAGTTTTGACGTTGATTTTTCACGTATCTAACATTCTGGGACCACTTTATAAAAAAAATAAAAAATTCAAAAATTGTTGATCGCATGCACTAGGGACAAAAATTTATTATTAAAAAAAATCTAAAACTCCTATGAATCCTCCACTAAACCAACACCGTAATATTCACAGTTATTTGCAGTCATTGGAGATCACACTCTATATTTTCATCCGTTTGAAAATCGTATTTCAACTTATTTACCTACTGCATACGAATGTAGAAACAGTTACAAAAACGGACACGCGATTTATAAAACCGACTTTTTATTTAAACCATTACTTAAAAATATGTTCTTTTCTATCATGGAAAATACCAATTTAGAATATGTTTTTCAGCCCTTCATAAAAGTTCTAATCCAAAAACCTCTGAATCATTTCATTAACACTAGTGAAAGGACTTATTGGTTGTGCACAACAATTTGTCTCACCTACAGATTTTCAAACTGCAAAATATTTTCTTATTGAACTCGCAGTTTTCATCGATGCCTACATAGCAAACTACCTCACACACGGTACATCAGAAACACTTAAAAAGTCTATTGTCTAACAAATTTAACAAAACAACAAGGCTGCAAATATAAAGCCCAACAAAAAATCTTAAACATACCAAACGAAAACTCCCTGTTCACAGACACAGAGAGAGCCTTCATTCAGATTTTTAAATTTGAACGCACAAATCAAACCAACAGCAGTTTGTTGAACAATTGGCACAACTCTTATTTCCATATAAAAATGCCAAATCTAAATGTGAAGTAGAAGAAACAAAAGTCAAAGTAGAAACAAAAGTCTAACTAAACCTAACTTTAAAAACTACAGCAGTATTCGAAAAACAATCTGCTGCTCGCATACTTTTAAAAAAGCAGGGACGAGTACAGCTTTTACTTGATATTCTATGTTAATTTTTTATAATTGCAACAGTCAATACAGATTCTTTAACTACAAAAAACACATTCATTAATCCTGTAATCTTACTAAAAAAGGGAGAATCACTTAATTTTGTATTAGATGCCCGTCAATTGAACACAATGATTGACGAAACTAAAAGCAGATGGCCTATAGAGCCAACACAGATTATCTTTACACGAATAAAAGACCGGTTTTCTCAATAGCCGATATGAACAGCGCATATAACCAAGCGCCACTGGACAAACCTTTGCAACGGTTAACTAACTTTGTCATCGCAGGACAACAATACCGTTTTCAACGATTGTTTTACGGTATTTCTATCGGTACAGCCGCTTTCTCATCTTTTATGAGTAGCATATTTAAACCACTAATCCGTAAAAAAAACCATATATCTAGACGACCTCTTCATACAAGTCACAGCAATTTTAAAAGCAGAAAATATTAAAGCCAGATCCAGATAAATCTTTCTCCTTTTCAGAATCTGTACAGTTTCTCAGAGAACAAATCAAAAACAATCACGTTCAAGCACTTATATAAAAAATTTATTGTTTTTTATTGTTACAACCACCAAAAAACAAATATGAAATACAGAAATATCTTGGATTTATCACATTTATCTAAGAAAATTTATGAAATTTACAAGTAATATCACAAACCTTCTATCTCCACATCAGAGATACAGTTGATTTTAAACTGACACCACAACTCAACAAACTTTTGATGGAGTTAAAAAAAAACTCACAGACGGCAAATTACGTCTTGCTATCCCTAACTCAAAAAAATCCTCCTATATTTTATGCGATCCCTCTAACTACGGAAGTGGCACTGCAGTTTCCCGAAAAAGTCAGTTTGGGAAAATGGAAATGGTCTCAGCAAATCCCGCCTCTTTCCACAACTGAACTTTGACTCTCCACCATTCTTCGAGAAAGCTCAGCTATGATCTACGAGCTTTCGGAATGCGAAATTCTTATTCAAGTGTCACAACGCCTTATTATTTTATACACAGTCACAAACCTATACATTCTTGTTTACACAAAAGAGCAAGCCAAATCACAGAGTTTACAAATTCCTACTCATTCTGATAAAATTTCTGAAATTACACATAGTTTGGACAGAGAGGAAAAATTTTTCACTTCCAGACTTACTAAGTTGTCCAATAGCGATAAAAACACAAGACGAACATCGCCTGCGGACAGAAGAAATTCTGTATTCAATAAAATTCTCTATGACAACAAACTCAACCAACAAAATTATCAACAAACTCCAGCAAAACAGTGTCACTATGCTGTATCAAAAGAATAAATATACACTGTAAATACAGACTCTACTACAGAATCAACACACTTTCTGATATATCTTCAAATAAAAGATAATTATTTTATTGTATAACTTGAAAAAAAAATCTTTATCTTCCCGTCTCATACAATGAGTACAAAACAAATGCACAACTTTTAGAACACGTTCATAATCAGCGAAATAAACATACAAAACATAAACAGACGTACAACAAACAGATCTTACATTAAAGTACAACAAACAGATGTTACATTAAAGAGAAACGAAACAGAACCATTCACATTTGATTAACATGCAGATTTGATAAACGGTATAAATTTTTCAATTCCCGCAATGGATCATTTCATACCTACATCACCTGAAATTTATAATTATTCCTATTTTGAAAAATCTGAAATAACAGACAAGTTTTTGTTGGAAACACAACAACAAAATCACGTTTTACGACAAATTCACTTTTGGAAACAATAGAAAAATCGGCCTGTTACCCTCACATTACCAATTACAGCTAATAAGTGACTACTACAATATTATTGTCGCTTCCAAGATTTAGGTAGAAACGAATCAAACTAATTTTAGTACTATATACAAGAGACAAATACATGAAAAGTCTGTTTACCAATCTCTCTACTTATAACTTTTTTTAACAATATCTAAAAAGCATATTCACGCGATTTCTCTCAGGCCACCCAGATCGTTAGAAGCCATATGTTACCAAAAACAGAAAATTACCTTTTCCCAAAAATCTAAACCTCGATATCAAAACATGCAATTCCTACACAAGATTGCTTATATTGCTAAAACAGCAAATCCATGCCAGACCTCCTTCTCGCTCTTCAGCAGCCATTTCTATATTTTTTTACCATACTTCAGTCATCGTATTCCAATGGACACTAGAGGACCAATTAACCGTCCTCAGACTGAAACTCTGATTTCTTATAGTTCCCTAAATTTAGTCACAGACAATGGAAATGAATGTATTAACGAAGAACTCACAAGTTTTTGTCGTGTATATAACGTACAATTTAAACCGCGTACACTCTAGGCACCTTGATCAAACGGACTAGTAGAAGACAGCAATAGAAATCTTAACACATTTCGTCGCACAGTTTCAGACACCCAATATGACATTTGGTTAGAGAAAGTAAAAACGTCCCCCTACGCTCTGTCTCATAAGTTCGAACAAATATAGGCCTTTCTCCGTACAACCTTGTTTTCGATATTAAATCAAAAAGCCTATAATGTTCAATCTATCTTCCACCACAGATATTTTTGAAATTGTAACGCATCACAAACCTTCTCTTGCCATTCCTTTCCAACACACAAGCACAATCACCACCTTGTTCATCATCCACAAATTAAAAAATTACAGAAAGAAACATTTGCAAAATGGTTCCGAATTAGAGAAAAAGTTCTCTCAGCTGTCTTTTTCGAATTATACAACTATTTAAATCAGATTAAACATTTACGAACATTTGTAAACAGCCGTTTTGGATTAAAACATATAAACTAGAGAATTTTTCAGGTAAACAATTAACTGATCACCGAAATAATACTATTACCCAAAAGAACTATTCCTTCAAGAACAAATGGAGAAATACATCTCTGTTGATAATTTGTTGCTACGAGATCACCCTCCAAATCCGACTACCTGAAAGCCAAAGTCCGTCTCGTTCAATCTAGACAGCCCAAGTACACCATCAAATATAGATTAACTCTCCTCCCTCCCCTAACCATCCTATAACCGGTCTGGACTACCCGATTCAAACTCGGAAAAGTACACTACTAGAAATGTTCGCTTACCAAAACGACCGACAAAAGAGTACAGAGTCTTTATACCACAGTCAATAATTTTGGCTTCACGAACGACGAACTATTCATACACACATATAACACTAAAACCACAATTATAATTTTATCTCTTGCTTTAGTTAACCGAACACAACTTAACTTAATACTCCAAATACCCCATAAATGGAAATCAAATCAAAATATAAACCTGTGGATCTCCTACATGAGGGGAATAAATTGAATTGTTCCTTCAACCCTTTCCCCCTATTACAACTCCTTACACTGGAAAAAAAACAGAGCAACTTTTTAAGCTAAAAAAACATACAAACTCATTCTCCACCTGCTACTTTAGCAGAACCAAAAAAACCCTTTCATTGGGAAATGAAAAAGAGGGAAACACAGGCCATTCACCATGACTATAAAAGGACGTGAACTAAACAAAAATTTAGTTAGCAGCCGTCCCATAGATCGGTCTGGGATTAAATCTCCCAATCAAATTAATTTAACGAGACATAATTTGGTAACTTTTTTATTCCAAAGACAAGTCGTGGTCAGGCGAAATTGCTTTTTCTAAAATCACTTCACAGTCTTCCTTGGTTGCAACTCAGTTACTCTCTTTTTCTTCTTGCTAAAGATTCTCTTCAAAATTCTAACTTGTCAACTCTTCTCTTAACTTTACTTCAAAGCTTACTCAATCTCTTTCTTTCATCTTAGAAAAATTTCTAAATTTTTCAAACACACTCTCATACTATCTTGTTAACTTGAAAAGATCTGTCTCTAAGCACCATTCTTTCCCATAAATCTTGTTAGCTTTCTTCAAACACAAAAACTAATTTCTTCCTGGTTTCAACAAGCTCACAACATGCTGATACTTTTAGATACATATAAAGTTTTAAAACCAAACATATACAATTTCAAGATATCTTTTTTAATCTCGACACGTTTTATTTTCACACACTTGTTGTGGATGGGTTTTTACATAAAATATTTTAATAACCAACATATTCCTCTCTTTTATCTCCCAATCTTCCCACCACAAGCAACACCAATAATCTCTGAACTACTTCAAACTGATATAGTATATACAATTAGTTTAGAAGCTATCCCGGTCTCTTACTTTATAAAGTAATTTAAGACCTCCTTAAATTTGATGCACAGCAACGGCGATTCAAAAAACAAAACTGAATAACCACATATAATTCCCTCTTTTGAACGAACAATTACACAATCAAAGAATTACTAAGAGATTTCTCTACTGATTTTTTTAGTTTTTAGATCTCATCATCCAGCATAAGGTCCTCCAACCAGAATCGACCCCCGAAAGCAATCAGAGTTATTATTCCCCATTTAACATTATTTATAATTGTTATCCTCTCCCCAAATCATTACAGAGTATTTTATTGTGGTTACTGTCCCGCTCTTGGCCAACGCTTAACGTCACAATTGCGTCTCCCAATCAACAACCATCACAAATCCCAGTGCTCCCCGATCTCAGAATCAAAAATTTGTAGTGACGCTACCAAACAATCCACCCCCAAAAAAGCACCATCCAAATTCTTTAACAAACAATCACAAGCACAAGAAACCGAGGAACACCCTTACTCGGTCAGTACTACTGCCAAATCTGCAGATAGAACTCGCTGGTCCCACTGGATGCTCTTCCCCCCACCCGCTTTACCCCAAAATCAAAAATCCCATGCCCACCTATTACAGTCAAGCACAAGTACACCAAGCGCAAACTCAACAACAACAAAGAAACACACAAAATCTCCTGCCTTACTCATACATACTGTATCAAATTTAAACGAAACAACACAAGAAATTAGTCTTGTCTCAGATATTTCTTACCCAGAACCACTAAGTTCCTAATTCTTTTCACCTGCTCCGTCACAACTTGCGAGTTATCCATTTCATCCTCCACAAGGACCATTAACAAACATTGAACGCTTAATATGACAAGCTCATTGGAACCACACATTTATTATAGTCAGTTCGTCATCGTCTTTTTAAAATTCACTACAACTTAGTTTTCAAGGTACTCCACCTATGAAAATTCTTAGCTCAAATTCTCACACTCCTGATCTAGATCAAAAATCTCTCCATTTTATTGGAAAAGGACCGGACGCAACGAAATATTATCCTACTCTACCTTTAAAACTAGACACAAAGTTTGTAATACCCACTACCGCCCTCCTAGGAGACCATAACAACGATGAACAACTGCATAATTGGGCTAAACAATGAATAACCAAGTCTTACAAAATAACACTAGTACAGAAACATAGCGCACGCGATCTACTCAAACAATCAAAAATCTTTTTCTCAGTTGAGATTGTGGTAGAATAAGATAAATTAGTTTTTCACTCACAAGTCGCTGCTTTACCTATTTTTTGGGTAAAAACAAACCCTTCGCCAATAGATTCATTATAAATTTGATAGATACACAAAAACACAGAAGGACATTTTGTCTTTTATTTTGTCTCCCGCCGGAATATCCTACGCGTGTGCATTACAAATTAGATAACAATTTCGAATAAATTATTCTTTTATTTTTCACTACCTTTAAAATAACCAATCACAATTGATAAACGTAATATCTCTTCTCCTAGATCAGGAGCATAAGACCTTATTGTCACTCATTAGACTGCTCTCTACAACACATCATCAAGATGCAGCTGTAGAAGCTCAATAATATTGGCGAAAGCAAGATCAAACCAGGGGATTTTCAAATCCTACCGGTCAAAGTTGCCATCTTTTCACTATTTCGAATATTTCCCATAGATGTGAAAATCAGCGACAAAGAAAGTTTTTGCCACAAAATCTCCCATAAAAGAGGCTTCCGGTTTGATCACAATAATTGGTATAATAACAATATGGAAAACATTTTCTTTCCCACAGAAATTGTATTTCAAAGAGAACCGAAGCGCATTGGTCCCATAAATAAAGGTCACTATCACCCACAGTTGACACAGTTTGATTTATTTAACGACCCACGCTGGAAAGCTAACATTGAAACCAAAAAGCCATTGAGGCCGTTTCCAATTAGGTCGCTGTCGTCGTTTTGCTTCCCAACAGGGAAATTTTGTATATAATGCAAGAACCAAGTTTGGATCCCAAGTGCTACTAATAATCTTTGGGCAAACTGCTAAAACCATAACCAAAACAGGAATATAACGTCATCCATACTATAGGATGGTCACTACAATTTGCAAAAATTAAACTCAAGTTGGACGTAAGTCAGAAAGTATCTACTGTGGCAAAGCACGCAAAAAATGTGTTAAACGTATTTTTGAAATGAGGTACCGTCCTTCAAACCAAGCTATTAAAGCAACATTTATTTGGGAACCGAATGATCACTGTCGAATTTTCGACGATTGAGGATCCAACGCCCGAATGATAAAATATCACAACGCCATTTACTTGAAACACCTGCTAATAACGATACCAACTATGGACATCAACATCAAGCAAATTTGTACACAGACCCTTTTCAAGACCATCTTTACGTTGAGACATCAGACTCTCGCTTTGAAGTACTCAATAGACTTAATTACAAATGTAAGGAGGATCGCCGTTATTACGCCACACAATATAGAGATCATTTAGTACAAAGGAGGTTTTAACCTCGCCTTAAGCAAAGTTTCGAAGGAATTTAAAGATGTTCACGTGACTTTTCCTGACAATGCACATTCAGCTACACCTTATACTAAAGCAAACATTCGAACTAATTAAATTATACCAAAAAAATCAGAAGACTATAGAAAATCGGAAAAGTACGCACTTTGTCGAAAAAACAAATGGTTTGACGCAGTGCATCCAAAAGTGCAAATTCAAGCAAAACTTGATTCTTTGATAAGTTGAGCATTATTTCAAATGGACAACAGGAGTTTTTCAGTATATAAAAAACTTCGGGATATTGATCATGACCTATAACAAACCCCTTTTATCCTTTTAACAAAAAATTTTTTCTTGTCAGATAAGTTATAACAGATAGGCGACACACATTTGCCACACAAAAAAGCTCAAACTTAATTTCACTTTTCCTATGTAACACTGTATCTTCACCTCTTTATGTATTCGTAAATCAATGTTTTGAGCGTATATCTATATATTATTAGATGAAACTCCAATTTATACATCAAGTAACACGTCAAACTTTTCCTCGGTCTATTGAAACGCCTTGTGAAGCTTCCAACTTCGATCAACCAATTGCATTAAATACGGATGACGATGAGTCACACCGTTTATTGCCTTACCCAATTCAGTCGCCAAATCACGTAAAAACATTCACACCCGATGAAGTTGAACAACGTTCAACCCACGCCACTTTCACTGCTCAACAGCTTGACATTTAGAGTCAAACGAATTGCACTAACTCCGCAGATAAAACGAAATTTTACAAATTAGGAGATGACGAAGCTGAAAAATTTTAAGTTGCACAAGCCGATAACTTCGTAGATTTTGCAAAATAAGCAGAATTACACGCACCATTTTTACAACTACAAAACCAATATACTAATTGTGTTTAAAAAACTACTTATCAACGGAAGAGAATTTACACTTTGCCGTCTCGATTGGCGTGACCCTATCAACGGCATTTATTTAGAAGATATCCGTACTGGAATCTTTGGATAGCCATGGTACGTGATAAAAGAAATAGCCATAATATGGACCATCTTCAATTTTGCAGTGTCTATTTGTTCCATGTCGTAGCGTCTTTATTGCATATAATCTCAAATCACTTTTAGGAACTAATATCACATCAGCTAAAATTATAACATCAAGATTTTTGGTGTATTCTCACAAAACATTTATCATGTCTTACAGACAGATTCTTCTGACTACAAACCACCATCACCAAATAAAAGACAAAAACACTGTCCTTGTTTGCAAGTTTCTACAAGAAAATTTCTTCTCCTGTACACAATAACTGTAACAAACATAAAGCTTCAACTCTCCCCACATCAATTTATGAATGCTATTAATTGCCAGTAGGATCACAACAAAATCTTGATTTTAAATGAATGCACTTACACACCTTTAATCTTGGCAAGCCTAAACGCTCACGAGCTATATCACTCTCCAAAGACTTTTTTGAGGATGATCATGGTTGCCAAGAAATCCTGGAAAAACTTATACCCGACTCACCAAGTACTCTTTCATAACACTTGTTTTATTTTAGAGAAACTACAGCTGTCAGTTCAACCCCTCAGGATGGAGTCTCACCGATCCCTCCGAATGTCGAGCCGACGGAGTATGACCTCATCATGCTGGACGTCGACGACATTCTCCCCTCGCTGTTAACACCTTGATACTGCCTCCTCATGTACCCGAGGCACTTTGCAAAATGCATACACCAGCCCACTTCACGATAGCTCAGGCCTCTCAACAGCCACAGTCTGTAGATGCGGCAACATATTCGCTGGTCAACCCTTTGTCTTCACCCACCACTTCCTTCTCATCATCAGGAGAATTGCCACTGCATCGGAACCGACACAAGCTCTCCAACTGCTACAGTTGGGCGGATCACTTCGTCGCAGGAACTTCTCCTGCAAAGAACTAAACGGGTGCCAAAGCCACCACACACACTAGACGACTCGGTGCCACAGCCACCACAACAACCTTCCCATAGCTCATCCCACAGGCATCTACCATTCGAGATATGGTGTACACACAGTTCCTCCATCTCGACCTCAATCGTCTATCCCTCAGCCTCCTCTAAACGATCCACCAACATCGACCGACAACTACCCCTGTACAGACTCTTCACCACGAAGACGTCCCGGCCTACTACTCATGAAAAATATCCGGTACTAGCTTTGCGGATACAGGCTTCGCAGTCACCTGCTCGGTTCACGACTAGTCCGCTAAGAGGCTCAGAGCCTTCATAATCCAAGCAAAGTGCAAACCCCTTTGCTTCTACAAAAAACACATTCCACCGAGCACCTGGTCCAAATTTTAAATTCCAACAAATCACAAATTCCCTGGGCATTAAAACAGAACATGATGTTCATGGTCCAGAACGGTCAATTATTTTGCAAAACCCCCTCATCACAGATTGTATGCAACAGCCAGCTTGTGCTCTCTCAGGCAATTGGAAAACGAATATGTGGAAGAGGGACGAGACAAGGACCTCCCTCTGGAGTGTGCCCACTTTCCGATCAACAGAAAGATTTTGGCACATGTCCCAATGTTTCTTCGCTCTGACCGATTGACAGAATGACTACCTGAACACAAAATTCACCAGATACGTTGCTCTCTATCGTATTTATCAAAATTACGATTCCTTCTATCTCTTGTTTGGTTATTACATCTCACTCAGATGAATGTGCACAACCAAACACACAAAGTAAATTGAACAAAGATGCTGCACGCAATACACAATTACATCTTTGTCCAGCACCATTTTCGAGGGACCAATCCTTAGTACACGTAAACGCACGACTACAGTTTGCAAATACAAAACTCAACTCACCTAACTATCTCAATATAGCTATATTAATAATCCAAATTATTCTGAAGGCACCCTGCGAAATTGCGACCCCATCAAGAATTTTTCTAATTCACCCCACACTACGCCAACATTCACAGACCGATCGTTGTCCCCATTGAGTATCTCCAGTGTGTAGAGGGAGGAGCCATAAAGAGCATGCATGACCAAGCTTTTAACCGAGATTAGACCGCAGACAAGTTGGCAAACTGAGAGCTGGCGCCCAAAAAGACACAAATCTTGAATCATCTGTTGGCGATGCAGCCGCACTGAAATACCTATTTCTACCCTCGGAATCTTACCGCTTGCTTTGCGCGGGACAAGGAGTACTTGGAATTCGTCAGAGACCCTGACAATCGAGCCCCGATTTTGATTTCGAATTTCTTTAATAGGCACAGTCCTACCACTAACGGGTCACTGTACCTAGAACTCAGATTACTCACTGTTCTTCAACAAACTCACTTCTCTTTGCTAGGTATTCTATTTTAAACTTTTACCTTCACTTTTTTCATTGTCTATTCTCCTTTCTTCTTTCCCATAACTGAAGATAAAGATCAGTGCTTTTCTTCTTTCCTCCGATCGGAGCTTACTCAGCAGGCATTAAACTTAGCAAAAGTTTAAGGAACTAAGTAGCTCACACATTAGCTAAAAGATAGAATTCTACCAGAAGGTAAGCTAGTAAATTGGAAGGAAGCAGACCTTGTACCAGGTGGAGATAAGCAAAAATCTCCTTGTACAAACCGACAGAGACTTCAGACTACAAGCAATTCTGCAAATGGGAACAAATTATCCCTACACGACAATGAGAGACAGTTGGGTACTCTATCGGGACTGACGTTACTGGCCAGCATACCCTGTAATTCCCTCACCGGTTCCTTTGTTCCCTCAGTGGTTCCTTTTTTCCCTCACCGGTTCCTTTTGTTTCCTCACTGATTCCTTTCATTCCCTCACTGGTTCCACACTTGAAAAAGATATGGACTATTTACTGACGGAACTAGTCAATACTTCACTGACAGGGACCTCAGACGAAGTCAACGACCCCAATACACGACGAGGATGGTACATCCATAGTATTTCAGCAACAACTCACAAAATTGGATCCAAACTCTCAACCCCGCATGGATGTAGCAGTAGAAATACTAGATGTAATCCTCCAGCCAATCAGAGGCTTAGAAGACACATTTCTATTTTGATACCGCTAACTCCACTAACCATAGTCAGTGTATTAGAGTAGTTGTACGATGTGTATACCTCTGACTCCGGTGTTTCTCTTTATAACCACCGTTGTAATTGAAGTTCATCTTCTGTGTTTTATAGAGTCGGTTAGTCTGAGAGAATTAGGTAAGCCTACTTCGCGCGCAGAAATTTTCAGCCCTAACTCTTTTTACCTTAATTTTGTTCTTTCCAATTTACTGGGATTTGGTTCTTTGTAGAAACAAATTTTAAAATTTTTCTTTTATTCCTGGCTTTTGACCACGTGTCAGAAACCGGTTTTATCACTGAAATCCAATCAAGTCTCTAGATTGTTATGCTGGTTCATAATTGTT
>NW_027453022.1:19986-36680 GCF_964194025.1 Convolutriloba macropyga
GAATTTTGAATAATATACAATCATGAATTAATTTATCAAAAAATAGTATAAAAACAATAATATAAATGGAATGTCATGTGTATATCTGAGAGTTTTGTTTGAGTTTGAGTCTGAACTTTGACTTTGATTCTTAGCTTCTGGTCTTTTCTCTTTCTAAATATTTCAACAAGGAAACTATTTAACATATATTTAACCATTGTTATGCTTTCGACTTTTAAGATTAACCCCAGTAAACATATTTGAAATTTCGTGGTTTATGTGATTTAAAAAAAATTGACTGAAAGTCAAAACTAAAGATCAGAGCTGAAAAGATTGGAATTAATTCAGATCTTGATCAAAAATAGTCGGTGTCCAGAATTCAATATTGCCAATACAATCCTGATCTTGAGCACCTGGCCGAATCTCTCCAATTTTGTTCTTTAATAGAAACTGTCGATCGGCAACAACTGTAAACTCTGCTGCTTTCTCAACCTGCAGAGACTCTCTCAATCGATCAAAATCAGCATTTATATGCGGACATTTAGAACTGGAATCCAGCAAAATCATTTTTTGTGTAATTCGACTGCATGAGTTTCTCAGTTCTGGCTCGAGTAAATTATTCTCCTTCAAGAAACTACAAACCCAATTGACTTCCTCAAGCCTTCTTGTTTGGTCTATGACGTTGGCTGAGAACAATTCAGAGCAGTTTTCCAAACTTACTGTTCTCGACCTCAATTTTTGAAATTTTCGATACATTTGGTTGAAATTTGGGACCTCATTGATGAATGCACCAATTCTGGGTTCAGATTTTGAGCGTCGGTGTTCACCAATTGTCCTGTTTGGTTTCCCAATGAAAATTTGAAATTTTCTTCTCTCCTGTTTCAGTTTAGATGATCGTGAGTTTTGAAAAGCTAACGAAATAAGTCTTGTATAGTATTCTGGAATGACTATCGCCTTGTGTGAATGATCCAATTGAGATTTTTGTTTTTGCAGAATAATTTTATTTGTCCAGAGAAATTTTGCCAGAACTAGCGAAAGCAATCCAATACAGCAATTTTCACTTATGACTGATTTGTATGTCTCAAACAGTTTTTCTCTAGTTTTTCTGTCAATGAGACTGTCGTCAGTTAGAAGGAACTTTGCAACATAATATTGCTTTCGTTTAAGAGCCAGTTCAAGGGAGTTTAAATTTGCTTCAGGTTCCGAGCAGTCACTTATCTCCGACTTTGATTGTGTGTTCTTTTCAACAAGCATTGAACTCGATAGTCCATACTTTAGAAGAAGTTCAATAGAAAGGACTAAATTTCTCTCATAGTTGAGGCTAGAGTTTGAAATTAGACGTTTAACAACATTCATTCCATTTTCATACCGTCTGTTAATTTCTGCGTGCAAGATGCCTCTAAGTTTTAAGAACTCCAGAGCTTGTTGCAAATTTTTGCAAAATTTAGTTGTAGATGTCACGCAGTATAGAATGCCACTTTCGACTGTTGTCAAATTCACAAGATCATCAATTGAAAATTTCTGTCTTGGGATATATCCCATTGCGTTGAAGTACAACTTTCGGTGCTCCAAGTTTGATAACAGTACCAGAGCTTGTTTGAACCTTCCCAACCTGCAAGACCATTCGAACGCATTTCTTCTTCGATAGCGACTCGCTAAAAACTTTGGAGGCCAATTCGCTCCAAGAAGTGCTTCGGTGGCGTCAGCTTTGCTCTCGCGGTGCATGCATAAAAATGTGAGCAGAGACATGGTCTGATCTTTTGATTGGTCTCCCTGCTTTTTGAAAAAATAATGGAACTCTTCTTTCAGGATTGCATTCTGTTTTGAGAATTCAATGGCCAGTTTTATGGCTCCCGGGTCTCTGCCAAAGACAGCGCAGTATCCAGCTTTGATTAGGTCGTTGACTGGTACTCGCTCAGCCATGGCACCCTCTCCAATGAGTTTCATCATTAGTGCGTATGCTTCTAATAAATTCAAAGGTAATATGAACAAATATTTGAAAATAGAAATATTTCCGCCGCAAATTATTGAAAATGAACTTAATTTGGATATTTCTAATAAAAAATTTTAAGTTTTGTAATTTTTTACCAATGACTAAACCATAATTGGACGTTTAGTTACGGCCAAACTGATTGCTTCTTAGCTTAAATTGAAAAATACAAGAAAAATTCTTGAAAAAAATAATTGAAAAATCTTTACGCTATCTTATTCACATACCAAATTCACGTGAAAGGTCATGAGACTTTTAATGGGTTTTTTCAATTCCTGGGTATACTAATTTTATGTTCGGGGTAACTACTAGTCACTTAAAAACAGCACTTCTTTTAATCTAGTTTCTGAACAAATAGAATAAAAAAGTTTCAAAATCAACAAAAAAAATCAAAAATTCAAAGATGATTCAGTCCAATGAAAACAAAATTTGAAAGGTAAGGGGCCAATTTATTTTCATCAGAAAATCTGAGTATAGAGAGAAAGGGATCTTTGAGAAAAAATCCTTGAAAGGTAGACCAAAACCAATGAAAAATCACAAAAACTTTATTGTTAGAATTAAAGCTGAGAAAACTCTTTTAGAGTTCAATCAAATATTCTTCGAGAATTTAATGGCAGGAACTACCTGTGATAATGTTCGCCAGTACTTTTATGAACACAAAAATGTCTGCAATTTCAATTATGAAGTTTTCTTGACGTTCGAATAAAGACTGCTGCCAAATGACGAAAAAAAAAGATATTACCATTAAAAGACTCTCTTCATCTTACAACCCTTCTGCAGAGTGATCCAACAATTGCGTTTTTTGCTTTGCAAAACACTGGCCTATATCTATATCTGTAGGTTTCTAGATCTCGCCTATTTCTTGTATTAACTATTTGTTTATACTAATCTTGCGTTTGAAAAACCATGACTCCACTTAGCTGGGAAATTCGGCTATATAATTAGCGCCATTATGCGTCTCATTTTTATACGTTGGGTATAAAAAGAGCGTGCTCGATTTTATTTGAGATATTTGTTAATAAGATAAAGTGACAATACATGTCTTTTACTTTGGGTCTAACCAATTCTCTAACTTTGCATTTCGTGAGTTTGGCTTGATATCAAAAGACACTCTAAACATTTTTCTTCACTTGTCAACTTCATTTAAAGTGTAGCATGGGCTTACAATGCAGTAATTGTTTTCGGCCGTCACACGCCTGTCCATCTGTAATTAGACGTAAATTGACCAATGGCCACGTGCCGCTTTTAAGGCCTTATAATAATAATAATAAATTGTTCATTTTCTGTTATCGAGCAACACAAAAGAAGTTTATTTTACTGTGCACAAAATATATGTACAATGAAGTTCAACAGAAAAAGAGCACACCATTAGATCATCAGTTGATCCGTTTTCAGGTGCCTCACAATATAGGAATATCAAAGAACTGTTGATTAAGAACCGAAAGAAAATTACTATAGTAATTGAACTATAAATCATGATTGGTTAAAACAAAAAAAAATTTTAAAAAATATAAATAAACCGATAATTGAGTGCAGGGGGCTACAATTAGACGTACTCAAAAAAAATAACTTGAGAAGTCTTGGTTGTCAATTATGTAATTTCTTAAAAACATATGGCAAAAATGTTTTATTTTTTGATTTGTCATTTTTAAAACCGTATTTACAAAGGAAGGTTCCAGAAAAACCAACAAATTCAACATTTTTCGGACCTTAAACCTCAATCGGTTTGTCAAATTTTTTCGATCACCGCAATCAAGACACATTGTTGTTTTTCTTCTTTTCTTACTCTGTTTAATTCGTTATCATTCAAGTAAGATTTGACGTGACTAACAACACATTCGTCTCTTAGCATTTTTATTAACAGTTTAAGTACTTCGTACAAGTGTAGCTCTTTTGCTAAAAACAGGTTAAATTTTCTCCTTAGATCACTCACTGAGTTGAACTTTCTTTTATTGAAAATTATCCTTATGAGTTTTTTTAATTTTGAGTCTTTCAATGAAATATCTGGCAAAACAGAATTTCCATAAATCAGTATACCATATTGCACTACCGGCTGAACATAACTTTTAAAAACCTGAATCATTTGACTTTTACTAAGAAATTTTCTCAGTCTATAGAACAGTCCAATGAACTTTATTAATTTTTGGTTAACCACATCAATATGATTTTTGAAAGACAATTTATTATCTATTGTTATTCCAAGATAACGTATTGAGTCAACGTTTTCAATTCTCTCTTTATCGATGTTAATCTGTTCTTTTTTGGAGTAAGTTTTAATTTTCCCAAAAAACATTGATTTTGTTTTTTCAGTATTGATTGTCAATTTATTATTAGTTAACCACTGATTACATTTTTGTAATTGAGTTTTGTGTTTCATCACAACCTCTTCGGCGGTGGCTGAAGTTTCAATAACTGTGTCATCTGCAAAAAGTATGATATTAGATTCAAGATTAGTTAAATTGTCAACATCTTGCGTACTGCTCAAATCATTCACGTATATTATGAAAAGCAGAGGACCGAGAACCGATCCCTGGGGAACTCCAATATCAACAAAAGCAGTACTTGAAACAACTTCTGCAATTTGAACAAACTGAGAGCGGTTAGTTAGGTATGATTTAAGTATATCGAAAACATGACCTCTCAAACCAATATTACAACATTTGTCTAATAGTATTGTATGGTCTACCATATCAAAAGCTTTTTTGAGATCCAGGAATGTGCAAACAGACATAACGGATTTCTCAGATAATTTTTGTCGCAAGAGTTCAATCAAAAACAAAACAGCGTCAACTGTACTTCTTTTGGCCCTGAAACCAAACTGGGAGCTTGAGAGCAGATTAAATTTCACTAAAAAAGAGATAATTCTTCCCTGAAGCAATTTCTCGAAGATCTTTGCTATCGTTGGTAATAAGGAAATAGGCCTAAAATTTGATGGTATACTCTTATCTCCAGATTTGTGAAGTGGGAAAACTTTTGCAATTTTAAGACAATCAGGGAACACGCCAAGATTGAAACATTCATTGAACCATTTTGAGAGAAAGGGACTCAGGTCATTAGAAAATTTCTTGATGCAGTAGTAATTGAGGTCATAACAGTCCTCACTGTACTTATTCGGAGCATTATTAATGATATCAAAAACTTCCTTGTCTGTAATATCGGCAAGAAACATAGATTGTTCTGCTTTATCGGTTGTTTTTAGAAACAATTTCGTTGGTAAATGTGCGTTCATTTTCCTTCCGATTGATGTAAAAAAATCATTTAAATGGTTGACTTCATCTTGAGATGGTATTTTTCCACGATTTTCAATTTTTTTGCCTGTTATGTCACCATAAACTTTAAAAAAGTTTCGGTTTGTGTTTGCTGCACCTTTTTCAATTTGATTTTGATAAAAAGTCTTCATTTTGTTTTTTATCAAAATTTTTACCTTCCTGCACTGTTGTTTGTATTCGTTATTGGCCGATATTGATTGAGCTTTGAGTGCGTTTTTCCACAACCTTTTTTTCTTTGCGGCAGCGTTTTTGACTTCGTTGTCAATCCAGATCTTTTGCACATGTTTTCTTGTTGTCTTAGGTAAATAGTGATCTAATGCTTCTTGCACAGTTCTTTGTGAACATTTGAATTTATCATTAATTTCTTTTTCGGTAGAATCAATTTGTTTTAATCGCTGCCACAGAACGAAACTAATTTTTTCCTGAAGAAGAGGATTTTCAAGTTTTGCCCAATTTCTCGATTGAAAAAAGTTATTTTCTGTTTCTAAGTTGGTTTTATTCTTCAATTTAAGTAAAAGTGAATAGTGCTCAGTTATTTTTGTTCTTTGGCTGGTAACCTCTGATTCAAAATTTGTAAAGAACAGGTCAATATAAGAACTTGAATTTTTTGTTTCGCGTGTAATGAGGTTCTCACTTACCAATTTTAGGTCAAATGTTTGGGTCAATTCCCTTAAATATGATTGTTTGTTCCCTTTAGATAGAAAATTTACATTAAAGTCACCGCACAGCACATGCAGGCTTTGCGGATCGCTAATATGTTGTTCCAAGTAGGTACTAAGAACGTCAAAAGTAGCAAACGTGGTGGCATTAGGTGGTATATAAACACAAGTCATTGATAATTTTTTTGTTCCAATACTGAAGTAAACACTAACCGCTTGTATATTATTCAGTTTTAGAGACCCGTGTATTTTAACATTAAATTTATTTTGTACAAAAATTGCAACACCTCCACCTCTTTTTTCCCTATTGCTTGTAACCAGTTCATCATAACCATCTATGTGAAAAATATTTGATGAGAACTTATCTTTAAGCCATGTCTCTGTTAGGCAGATTGCTATAGGTTTTTCTTTCAGAGACGCAATTTCCAAAGTGAGTTCATCAAAGTTTTTTGTTAGTGAACGTATGTTCTGTAGCATGATAACCTGCTTGGTTTCGCCCAGTAACATTTTGTCTATGACGACCATGAGAGAATAGTTCAACTACACAATCTGAGCAATCAACTTTGACTAATGAAATCATTAACAATTTGAGATTAAAAAAAAATAATAAAAAAAATGTATTTGAAAAAAAAACAAAAAAAAAAGTTGATGTTTTGTTTTCAAGCATTTTGAAAAATTTGAAGCAAAGAATGTTAAAATTTAACTTAAAGGAAGTCCAGTGACACTTTTTCCTTCTTTTTTTCATTTTTTTAAAAGAAAAAAATTGCACTCCTTTATGTAAGAATGACTTTGATCACTGGGTGAAAGTTTGTTTATTTTAGGTGCTATCTTTAATATGCATTATAAATAATAATGTTCCGCGGAAATCACAGAACTTTTTTTTTCATCTCAATACTCTTGTTTCAGACTAGATGACTGCGGAAATCACAGTCAGTTTGAAACTTGCTCGCGGAAATCACGAGCAGAGTATCAAAATGAATTTTTCTCTTTCTTTATTTTTTTTTCTTGTTTATGTTATACTTCTTTCCCCATTTTGTTTCTTCATGAAGCAATGTTTCAAAAAAAAACACGAAAAGCTTAAGAAGGAACGATTCACCAAATATAGTGCATTTCCCCCTATTATTTTGTTGGCAGGAAACAGCTCTCAGTTATTCCCAATACATCAACAAAGTATAACATTTGTTTTAACAATGATTTTAACAAGTTAGCAAGTAAATACGAAACAAAAAAAATAATTGAGTTCATGTTCAAATATCATTTATAATCTAGTCTTGCGCCAGACCGTTTCTTTTTAGTTTTGCGATTGTTTGTTTTGTTTCTTTGCAGCAGGGCAAAATTCGTCTTCGTCGTCACAATTGTTTCTTTTTCGTTTGATAACGTTAAGATTATCTAACTCGTCAATTTCCGTAACTCTGACAAATTCGTTTTTTCCTCTACCATTGTCTACTAACACTGAAACCACGCAGTTGTTTGTGCTGGTTATTAAGTCGCGTCGTTTAGCTTCGGCATTGATAGCTGCCTCGCATTCCGGTAAGGGCTCGTTCAAATAGATATTTTTGCTATTTGTTTGATTTTTTTTGTTTCTCAGTGCTCTGCGTTTTTTGTAGATCCTTGTTTTGTCCTCAAAATACAGAAACTTGCATATGACAGTCGGCATGATGTTGTTAACAGTACTTGGCACAACATGGCATGCTTTAATAGCATCGTATTGAATTTTCACACCCAGATAATTTTGAAAAAATTTGAGCGTTTCGCTGGTAACGTTCTGAACCCTGTTAGCATCGAAGGGAGGGTTAACTATCAGTAAACTGTCCTTCCTAGAGTACCTCTCCTGTGCACGTAAGCGATTATTTATGTTTTGCTGTTGGTTTTTTAAATTAGCAATAATTTTTTCTTGTTGTCCGACTCGGATTTTTAGATCCCTAACTTCATTGGACAGACTTCTTACCTCTTCTTCGGCATAACTAACGACATTTGCAGAACCTACAGAAGGACTCGTTCCAGAGCACTCCATTACACAACTCGATCCAGTACACAACTCACAGTATAAGAAACTAAGTAATATAATGATAAGTGAAAAAAAACACGAAGTAAATTTGAAATAAGCTCAATTGTCAAGTCAAAAATCAATCTCGGATGAAACTCAGATTGCGCAGTTTAGAACGTTTCAAAAAGTCATTCTTCTAAAGGTCAACCGACTGTTCACTTCAACGTCCTCTGTTCGTTTTGATACATAGCTCTTTAAATTAACAATCTTGAACCTTGATTTTTTCGTTGTCAAGCTCGCCGCGTAGCAGGATTTGAAACTGCAACTGGAAAACACAATATTCGAACTTGAGTAAATCAGAGAAGAATTTTAGTTTACAGTCCCGATGCACCGTAATACAACCAAGGCACAATGTTGATTATTCGCAAAATACTGGATCCCTCCTATTTTTATGGTTTGCTAATTACAGTAATCAATTTTAGCTCATAAAGTTCTTAAGCCTGAATAATTCTGGCTTAATTCTAGCTGAAAACTTTTGTCATATAATTCAAGTCATTATGTATCACCTGTTTGGACTAGATTTTTTCAAAAAGTGAAGGCTCCTATTAAGAAACTCTACATTTAGATTGGAGAAAAAACAGACTATAAGCAAAGACTTCATTTTGATTCATGAAAATGTCATCATTTTACACGTGATTTTTCAGTTTTGAACGGTTAGAAACTACTCTTTGATTGACTGTGTATTTGATTTTATCTTCCATGCCGTTTTCCGCCAAAAAAATTATTCATACTTCCTATTACAAATTTCATTGAAATTTCTCTTTCGGTCAGAATAAAATTGCCACAGGTGCAATTTCTAAATGAATAAAAAACAAATAGATTAAAATAAGATTAAATAGATAAAATAAGAAAATTAAGTAAGTTTAAATAGAAACAGCTCACCGTGTCTTTCGCTAACGCTAGGAAATTTCTTGTAGGCTTCAAGCTCTGAGTAAAGATGCTTGTAGGCATTAAATCTCCCAGCGTCTTCAGGTCTCATGACGACAATGTTCTTAAAGTGTTCAGGCTTCGTAACAAGGTTCTTGCACTCCTCAGGCTCCAATTTCTCTCGGAAAAACTTAGTTTGTGTGGCAAGAAGAATATGCCTAAATTTAACCATGTTGCTCGTTTTGCTCAGAGACTCAAGCACAACTTTGCGTTTTTTCTCATAGTGAAGACTTTGGTTGAACTTGTTATATTTTCCTGTATATGGAGCGAATTCTTTCATTTGGTTATCAGACGCGTGTCTCGTAAGACTCCATCCATTTGCGAGCATCTCAAATAAAACCGTCTTATATTGTTGTTCTCGTTTTATGAAGTGCTCAATGTCGGCAAAAAAGTCTTGTGAAGCTAGAATCACACATTCGTTTATGGACCGACAAGCGCAGGAAGGAATTGCCCGTTTTAGAGCCTTCAGCGCCGCTCCTCGGCTTATTTTCAGTTTTCGGGGCTCACTTAAGTCAACTATAATCAGAACTGACATCTGGTCAATACCTGAGAATTCGAAGCCGTTTTCAAAGTTTGAGTCCTTGTTAAATAAATCGACAACAAAAGGCGGCTGCTCATTTTGTATCCCACAGATAGTTCTATCATCCCACGCATCTTTAGTTAACCAATCACAAAGAATAATTGCAATACGCTCGCTTTCGTATTTGGCGTTCAGTGTTTTTGAGTTCAGAGGCCAAACCAAACCTTTGTTGAAAAAGTTTGTAATTTGGAACTTATCCAGCTGAATTGACTCCTGGGAGGAGTAAAAAGCTCCAGCGATTCGAGGCGCTGTTGACTTGAACCCAAGTTGTTTAACAATTTGGTTGTTCGAAATATGACTGTTCCGAAATAAAATGTCCATTGTTTTGAAATCGAACACCGTTTTGTGACAATGGATTTCCTCCTATCATGGAATGCCCAGTGTGAAAGAAAACAATGATATTTCTCACGATGCCAGGTGAAAAAAAATAAGTTTTTCCCCCAAAATGTTACCTAAAATTCATTTTTTGAAAGCAAATCAGTTTGCATTTCGTGTTCCAATGACCTTGAGCGAATATTGGGCGTGCCAGAGCATAGAAATGTCTCATCTCAGGTGATTTATCTTGCTTTTCGGAGCAATTGAACCTCAACTTATTTCCTTAAGTCTAGTTTTTGGTTTATTCAAAGATAAACGATGGCGCAAGAACTATACTCGTGTCGCACAAGAGAATGATTAAATAAACGAAATCTTACGTGGGTTCACTTATACAATTGTGAACAGAGTAAATTTTGGCGCAATATTTATGAACTAAACTTATGTTTGGTAATTGCGTTGTTCATCAAGTTCTGGCATGGAGGAATACTAATCAACATAAGTTCACATATGCACATATATTGATGCCACAGAAGTTAGGATGTCAGTAGCAGTCGGCTTAGGATGTCAAATATTCTTTGAAATCTTTTTTAAGCAATACATTAATTCGTTAATTGATTTGAAGATTTCAATTTCCATCGCTGAAGGTTAAATGAAGAGACCACCGCAAATTGTTGTGATTCTCTCAAAAACTTAGCTGAAATCACGGCAACTCTTTTGCCTGTGAATTGTTTTGGTGGTTAATTTTTGCTCTGTTAATATTTTGGTGGTTAATTTTTTCCTATGGTTTTGCTGAACCTCGACATGGTGTTATTTATAACTAATTCGTTCTAGCGAACCTTATTTTGCACACAAAAATTTCATACATGATGAACAGATAGAAAAATAGTTGTGGTTCTAACTGTCTCAATATTTTCTCTAAAAAAATCATGGTGATAGCATTTCGCAGTATACTGGTCTATCTATGTATTTTTTTCTGATTACCGACGGACTAATTTTTTGACAAGTAACGTTGAACTCCCACGATGTTCAAGTCCTTTGGATTTCTACTCTTCCAAAATTGAAACGAACCGGGTAAGAGAAAATTGTTCACTAGGATTTCGATAACACTTTTCTTAAAATGGTTTAAAAATCTGATGCATTTTTAAAAATTAGCTGGCAGATTGACAGAAAATAGCCGCAATAGCTTCGTAGATCTGCAGTCTAAAAAAACAGTAAAAAAGATGGACCAAAAATTTCGTCTTTCCATTGAAGGCTAATATGTTATATTTTGATTAAAAATCTGTATATGTTTTTGCTGCCTATATTAGCTGCTGTCAAATAACGTTCAATTAGAGTGACACACACCCATTTGACCCTATCTCTTTGAATTAAAGTAAATAAAAGTCAATTTCAAAGTAAGGAAGTCATTTTTGAGAGTGAGGTAAGTCAAGTGTGACCAAAAATTTAATCACTCGACTGAACAAAAAAACTCGCTCACTAAGAAAAAAAATGACGTCACACACACACTTCAGTTGAAATTGCATAAACGAATGAACAAAAAGCAGATTTGAAGTGGTTGTGAGGTCATATGGTCTTAACAAAAATCGCGACGACGAAATAAAAACATAGCAGAACAAGTCCTGACGTACAATTTAATAAATTTTCATTGACAAGACAAACAATTAGACCAAGAACAGACTATGAGTGAATTGGGAAAACCATTCCTATAAAATCAGTAAAAAATTTTAAAAAAAACACAGAAAAGCAATGTCAAACTGCCTCATGTGAACAAAAAACCATAATCTAGAAATAGAATTTTGGTTCAAACAAAAAAACTAGGGCTGGAATGAACTATTGAAGGATTGGGAAAACGACTTAGAAAAAAAATCCGATCCAAAAAATCGAGAAAACAGTAAAAATCGGAGTAAAATTGCCGCATGTGAACAAAAAAACCACTAGCGAGAAAGCGATTTTTTGTTCAAACACCGTTTTCTCACTCTACATCAAATTTAGAGCAAAAAAATTTCACGCCGCAAAACTACTCTATTTTTTGCTCCAATTCCTGTTTCGGCGTGACCAAAATCACTACTCAAATTTGATATAAAAAATCATGAATATGTGTGAACACATCTTAAAAAAAAGACAGCGCCCCAATACAATTCAAATTCTTTGAATTGTAAAAAACATAGCAGGACAAGTCCTGACGTACAGTTCAAAGAATTTTCATTGACTAAACAAAAAACTAGACCTAGAACGGACTATCAGTGAATTGGGAAAACAATTTCTGAAAAAAAAATTCAGATCAAGAAAAAATATTAAAACATACCCGGCAGATTGCCGGAAAATAGCCGCCGTTGATTCCAATAAGCATGATTGGGATTGAACGAATAGAATATATTGAAAAAAGAAAGATTTTTGTACAAAAATATTTTTTAAGTCCGATGTATTTTGATGGCATTTCGTAGTTGAACATACTTCTGTTTCTTAGAGAGAGGCTACAGGGGCTACTATCAACACCAATAAGCATTAGAGGTGGTAACTAAGACTTATAGGAACGACGTTCAAATAGCGGGCATCTAAAATTGGGCTTTATGGGTTTATCCCGTTTCTACATCTGACTTCACATTTTTATACTGACTCTGTTCATTTTGAATTGCCTTGCTGAGCAACTGATGTTCAAAATCACTTTTAGCAGAATGAGAGAAGAGAGAAACTAGCCTAGAGAAGTCAAAAAGATTTCACGCAAAATGTCGAAAAAGCGGCAAAATGGTAAAGCGAAAAAAAGTTTGACGAAGTAAAAAAAAATACGAGCGCAATAATAGCCGGCTGAGAAGATGAGGGCGGCTATTAAAAAAAACAGAAGGTCAATGTCAAAAGGCAGCATGTGAACAAAAAAATCATAAGGAGAAAGCGAATTTTTGTTCAAACACCGTTTTCTCACCCTACTTCAAAATTAGAGCGAAAAAAATTCACGCCGCAAAACTACTCTATTCTTTGCTCCACTTCCTGTTTCGGCGTGACCAAAATGACTACTCCAATTTGACTTCAAAAATCATACAATTCAAATTCTTTGAATTATAAAAAAACCAAGAGAAGGCCAATAATAGCCCCAGCTATTGCTGTGCGGCTATTAAAAACATTTTCTGGACATTCCCAATAGTATTGTATGGCCTCCAGCGACACTTTGCTCCATTCACTAATGATAAGAGCAATCCAACAACTGTGCACACCCATTTCATTTAACATCACCCACGATATTTCTTTCTTCAAATGGTAGAGCTCGTCAATTAGCCACACAGAATGCCTAAAACAAGACGCAGAAAGAAAAAAATAGGGCTCCTATTGCTATAAAAGGTCACCTTCAGTTGAGAAATTCAAGACACAACTTCTTAATTTCAGAACTTCCAATTTTTTCCCAGGCTTATGATCACAACCAAAGACTCCTTTGGACGGACGGAAACAATTCGTGCTGCAAGGTATTAGACCAAGCAGCCGCACTTGGCAAATGGCAGCTTTTAGCGAGTATGTTGCATTTTTCACAGTTTTCTGCCAAACGTGTAAAAAAGATATCAGTTAGGCAGTAATTAAAAAAATATAAATTGAGAAAATCGAAGACCTAAATTGTCAACTAAATTGACATGTAAGTTTGTGATATCAATTAGGTCTGGGGTAAAAATTAACAAGTCTCGTGAATCATGATCTGGGCCAGTTGAAACACTTTCCCGTGTAACATAAGTAAAACAAACTTTTTGTTTTCCTTAAACATATACTGAACGTCACAAGTAAGTGAGCACCCCCTGGTTTTACGGAGCAAAAAATCAATTTTGTCGCAATATTTCTATGTCTTGCAATCAATTGTTGGAGAAAACGTTAATAAAATTAATTACCTTGGCTAGCGGAATTGCATGCTTTTATAATTCTGATAAAACGTAACAGTAACTTACCAGACACCCCAATGTAAAGTTGACGAACTCCATCCAAAACTCGGAAAAAGTTAGCACCACCTAGAGTTAATAATTAAAATTTCAGTTTTTAAAGCATTATTAATCCGACGGGAAAATATAGCCGGCAGATTGCCGGAAAATAGCCGCCGTTGACGCGCTTGATGCACATCCGGATTGAAACAGAAAAAGAAAAAAGAAGAGCCAAAATGACTGAATTTTTATCGGTTTTTTTTTCAGTGACAAAAAGTGTTCTATTTTGGCGTGCGGTTTCAGTTAGATTCTAAAGCTATACATGATTCAGCTTCTAAAGTGAAAGCTAATAATCGTAATACCGATATCAGCTAGCAAACACTCTAATGAACTTTGATAACTTAATTCTCAGTGACTTAATGACCGGGCTTTATCGATTTATCCCGTGTTTTTTCAATTTGCTCTTTTGACTTTGACAGTATTCACTCTATTGCGTAATTCAATACGTGAAAAAATTTAAAATCCATTCAGTTGAAACAATGAGTGAAGTAAGTCAAACGTGAAAGTCGTGACTTATGTAAAAAGAAAAACGTGATCAAAAAGTAAAGCGAATTGAAAAACATAGCAGGACAAATCCTGAAAAACAATTCAAAGAATTGATTGAAAAATTTAGTAGTACTCTACCTGACCAGCAGATTAATTGACCAATGATGGCCAAAAAACAAACAAAATCATCACAAAAAATTGAGAAACTAAAACAATCAAACAAACTAAACAAAATTATACTCAGTGCTAAAACTCTCAAAGCTTTTACCTCTAGAGCAAAATTTGTTACCATTAAATATACCTAATTCAAAAATATGTTTAAAACCAATTTTTGTTTTTGAATTTGAAGCAGTGTTATACCTGCAAGAACTGAAAAAAATTCATTGGCTCTTGAAAATCGATCAATTCGAATATGACCGAACAATTTTTTAAAAAAAGAAATCAATTGCGAATTTTAATAGATGTTGTTCAAAAATGTGATACTAAGAACTTCAGAGTCATTTATGTGTCTCTAGAGGCAATCCAGTAACCCATTTCCATGCCTTAAAATCTAAAAACTTCAAAAGAATTTTAAATATTTCAAATTTCAAAAAATGGAAATTCGTTCAATTAAAAATCTATTTGTTCTATTGTCCCTAGCAACTATTCAACAGCATACTATACAATTACTACAATCGAAGAGGTTACCTGGCTACTGAAGCAAGAAAAATTGAATAAAAGACAAATGTTTTGAAAAAATTTGCAACTTTTATCAAAGAATTTCTAAAATTGGATACGTTAAATTGTTGAAAACAAAAAACCAGTGAAATTAACAACTATGCCCTAACATTTTATAAGACCGGGAATAGGTTTGTGGCACTTGAGAATGGAAAATTATTAAAAATTGACAAAAACTTTAGGAAACCTTAAGAAAATGCAGATTTTATGCAAAAATCTTATATTCGAGTCATTAAATTGTTAAAACCAATCCATTGTTACTAGACGATATGCATTTTCCTATTATCACACCTGAACGGAGATTTCCTGGACCCTGAAGCTGGAAAAACGCAAAAAATGACAAAATTTTTTTTTTAAAAAATGAAAAAATTGGAAAAATTGCGTGTTTGTTTTTGTAGTACCATAACATATAGCTAATAAAATGGTCGTAACAAGTAATTTTGTCTCGCAAAAGACCTTAATTCAATTTTGGAAACTTCAACTTAAGAGTAATCAATCAAAAAACTCAAAAGATCGCAAAAAAAAACATGAAAAATTGCACCATGTTGAGCCCAAAAACTCCTAAAAATAATCTTTTAACCATAAATTAAGGCCAACCCGGCAGCTGCACCACTATAAGCACTTGAAGGTCTACTAACACCCACTTTGAGCCTCTAATGAAACATAATTCCCGCTGATCTTTACCTGTTTATCCCGTTTTGAAAGATCAAGATCATTGAGAAATGTGTGAACACATCTTAAAAAAAACAACGCCCCAATACAATTCAAATTCTTTGAATTATAAAAAAGAGAGCGTCCAAAAAGTAGCCGTTTGAGAAGCTGACGGCGGCTATTAATCTCATTCTAAAGACAATTTTGGCACCATTGATCCCCTGCACTACTCCTCGCGCCTACCTATGAAACGCAAATGCAAACTCAATAATAGCTGAACAAACATTAAAAAATGTATCAGATTTTGAATCAGATTCTGAGACAAATTTCTTCTAATTGAGAAACTGGGACAAAGTTCATTTAGTTTAACTTTAGATTAAAATCTCTGGAAAGTGAACGTTGCGTTTTATCAGAATTTCATATGTAGGCGAGGGGACTAGTTTAGGGTATCAATGGTGTAAAAATTGATTTGCAGTGTGATTTCAAGTTGGGGTAAATTTGCCCTAAAAAAACTAAATTTTGCTTTGTAAAAAGGGGGGCTAACTTACTTTTGCTGTTCAGCATAGTTATCACAAAAGGTCACGAAATCAAATTCTATTGAATAATTTTCCCTCTCTAATGCTTAACCCAAATCCAAACACAGTCATACTTGAACAAGCATGAAAACATCAGATTCTGAGATATTTTTTAACAATAAACCTTGGATGCGTTTCGTCAACTTTTTTTGTGGTATCTCTTAAATAACCGTTGCGTATTAATTGAGTTTCGTAATTAGGCAAGAGCAATAGACAAGGTGATTAAGGTGTAATAGTCCGCTCTGAAAATTGATTGCAAGATGTAGGTATATTGCGCCAACTATTGCATTTTGCCTCTTATAAACTAAGGAGTGACAATTACTTTTGGCGTTAACTCTATTTGTCAACTGGTGGGAA
Organism: Convolutriloba macropyga; assembly: GCF_964194025.1. Classification (NCBI taxonomy): domain Eukaryota; kingdom Metazoa; phylum Xenacoelomorpha; order Acoela; family Convolutidae; genus Convolutriloba; species Convolutriloba macropyga. The sequence continues at coordinate 36,492 of NW_027453022.1, forward strand.
TAAAATTAGCTCTGATAAAGCCCATTTTGGATGCGCAGTGGCAATACAGGTTCATATGAGTTGCGTAGAGGGGATTTGCTGACTTTTAAATATAGACATAACCGACTAACCTTATGCAAATTGCTCTGAAATGAACAACGAGAGATTGGATTCGGTAGTAGACAGCCGGAGCTTAGTGGTTCTGGCATT
>NW_027453023.1:0-66205 GCF_964194025.1 Convolutriloba macropyga
GAGTAGGAGTGTGTGAAGGGAATATGTACATAAAAGCGCTCGAGCCGGGGCATGACCTAACGACGCGCCTAGAGGACAAAATGCAGATTAGATGCATCCCAACGGAATGGATATAAATCCGGCCTTTTCAATTGTGTATTCGTCTTCCCATGGTTTCCAGTACCATGTCCTACAATATACGCTCCAGCACCAGGTCCTACAATATACGCCGGCGGGGTCGGTGGGGCGGCAGTGGGACGAGTTAGGGTATCCTTGTAGGGTTTTTAGGGTTTAGAGTTTTAGGGGTTTTCGGGTTTAGTTCGGATTAATTACGGCTAGTTGCAAATAAACATGAAACCACTGGGTGCAAACAACATCACCCACTAAAAAGTGACAGTCACTAGGAAGTAGGAGTGTCCGTAGTTGATCACCACCGCGCTGCGCCGCGCGACCTCCACGAAAGGTCGAGATACTGAGACGAAACATTTACTAAGAGGTGGCCTTAGTCAATTAATCTTACGTACTCAGTAGAGATAAGATAGAAGAGAGAGAGATCTATAATATGTAAGCTTTTACTCCTGCATGTACTCGTACTGGTACGGCATGCCTACTCGTACTTCGAGTGCCTACCTACGACTGCCTCCGAGTACTCGTAGGTACCCGGCCTACGTACGCTTGTCTCTACCTACTGCGGTTACTCGTACGTACTTGCTATCAGTAGGGATAGGTAGTAGAAACTACCTAGGTAGGTACCTACCTGCTACGAAAATGATCGATCTGCTTACCGTATGGCGTACGGGTATTGATACAACGTTTGTGGACACACAGACAGACACACACACACACACACACACAATTTCGAGCAACAGACCGAGCATTTGTTCGGAATTCTAGTTGGTACATTTTGTCATTTGTGCGATACACTACTGAGCAAAATTATTGGCAAACCCTAGAGCCAATAGGGTATGATATTGTATTGCGCTCAAAGCGGCAATCACTGTCACGATAGGGGGGCTGGATGACTTGTGGAGTCTACTACGTGGAAATGTGCTATAGGCGTGTTAAGCTCACGGCATGTATGCTATTCTGTATGCACATGTAAAAACTCACCTGTATTTTCCGCCATGCCGAATTTCCGTTGCACCCAACCTTTGTACGCCCATCAATGCACCAACACAACAGCCCGTCCCGCCTAGAGAGGCTGTCTATATAAAGCTTGAGTGATGCTCTCGAGGTTACCCTGAGGGTTTCCCATGCATTCGTTCCCGTGCTGTAATCTAGGGCCACATACACCGCTGTCAGTGACAAAAATGTAGGTAGCGGAACCATGCGAGGAAAAGGTATCGTGGCTAGGGTTGATCAGGGTAACACTGACCCTAACCCTGGCCACAACACCCTCAGGGTATGCCCTCCACACACACCCACCCTTGGCCCTAGCAGCTCTCACTACTAGCCACAGTACGCACACACATCACACAATTCACAAACCACTACTTTTTCTATATATAGTAAAAAAAATCGCTTAAGTCCGAATTCGTCATGACTTCGTTATATTTTCGCGTACTTTACATAAGATATCGGATTAGCAGGGGGAGATTCCCGGTTTGTAGCGAGATCCGACTTGATTCCGTAAGGCCCAGTACCAGTACCGCTGACAACCTGGTGTGGTTGCGGGTGATTACCAATAACTTTGCTCAGTAGTGTATATTTGGTACGTCGTGAGGTGGTTACTGTACCAGCTGCATGACTCATTTCGATAACAGTACCGATCATGCTGCCTCGCGAGGCAGTACATGCCCCCGCCAAGGCTTGGGCGACAGGGCGAGGTTGTATCTCCATAAATCGGCGACACACCTCGGGATGAAAAGGTTCCAATATGGCCAAGGGAACACAAAAATCATTAGTGTGGAAGATTTCGGGCAGAGGATCAACGTGCATGTTGCGGGTAGCTTGCGGTTTGATCGGGGCAATTGAGGGGAGATATGCTAGCTAGGGCCGGATCTTCTACTCGACCGGAGGAGAGAGAGCTATATTCTTCGCAACGAGAGCTCGGATGGGCGCCCCGAGAGTGGCATGAGGTATATACCAGTGCGGGGAAGCGCATGATCAAACACAAAATTTCTACTTATTTTACGCGCATAACTCGAAAAATATGTCAAAATCGCCATCTGACGCCTCTGGCCCGGGCATGCACAAAGACCTCTTTTTGTTTTTGCCAATTGTACTGTCCCCATGCCCCCATGTAGCAGAGTCATGCCAAGGCCATGGTGGGCGAAGTGACCCTCCATCTTGGGTGATCATGAAACTCATAGATTTACAACCTCATTATTATTCGAAGGTTTGGCTATCTTTGAGCTGTCGAGGTGCAATTAGGAAAACGATCGAGAAGTGGCCGATCAAGTAGCGTTTCATGCACAGGGAAGTCTCTCTCTACGCCACAGTACCTGTACCCAGATTACAACTGTACGTTGCTCGTACTAGTTCTCCTCTAAGAGTAGAGAGTATGCAGCATTAATTGTCAAATCTGCAGCAGCACGTAGGGTGGTACGCCGTACGTATACCCGATATACCCGGCACCGTGTACGATCTACACTAGTGTAGGCAACACTGCAACCAGGAGCTACAACCAGGAGCTACAGGTATTACCTACGAGTACTGTACGCCACTGTACGCAGTCGTTTTTTATTTTACAGACATTTTGTACATATCCACTGGTGTACACTAGGTGCGTGTACATCTAGCCAGGACGAGTACAGTAGGGTACTCGATCAGGTGTTGTAACTGTTGTTAGGATCGAGGCTCGCGGGCCTGGTGTACAGTACACTACGTAGTGTACTTTAGCACTCCTATCCCTGCTCCTATCAGGAGGAGTGCATCCCTGGCCCAGCCAACAACAGTAAAAACACTGAACACACCCCTGCGGTACACTGTGTACCGCGCGTGAGATTGCATGTCTGGCCCTGCTGCATGTGCGTATCGTAACTCGTAAGGACAAAGGTCAAAGACGCCCGAATGTACTAAGGCGATACACGCCCCGCCCGGTCCGAGTTCTCATCCAACGATCAACGTAGGGTAGGTACCTACGCGAGGCAGCCAGGTCCCAATTCCGGCTTCCCAGCCCGGCGCCCAGGCAGGCGGCAGGCCCCCGTCCGGATGCGAACGAGTCGATATCCTCGCGGCCCACTGACGCTGTCCGATGAACCTGCACCCGTCTCGCAAGATACTTGCAGCCTTCGATGCAAGTTCTAACGCGTGCCCAGCGCGTGGCAGTGATCCTGGTTTTGCTCCTGTATTATCGTTTTGTACGACAGTGTACGAGTAGAAATAGTAAGGAAACGTTAATTGGGCAGGGGGTTTTCGACCCACCTTCTGCCGGGGAAGAAAAAAAGCCTCGCTTATAATTGGAGGGGGTCCATTGGAGGGGACTTTGGAGGGGGCCCGGATTTAGCCCGAAATCAAGTATTCTTACATCCCCCAAGGGGGAACAGAAAAACAATTAATCACGGAAATTGTTTTCGGGTGTATTAAAAAAGTGACACTGTCCATGTTGTCCAAGAAACGGGCGCCAAGGTAGGTACGTGCCTACGGCCACCCCAACGTACGGGTTCAGAACGTAGATCACGTAAGCTAAAATGCTCGACTCACAACGGAACTGCCCCCCCCACTTGATCGGCAGTCACCCGAGGGCAGGTCCGTCGGTTGTGCCCCTCCATTCCGCAGTGGCTGCATTTCCGGGCGGTGCCCACGTGGTTGGATGAGGGCGGTGGCGGACCCGCGGCTGCCGTGGGATTATACGCCTGGGTCATAGGTACGTCGGCCTGGTCTTCTGGCACAGCACTTGGCTCGTTCGCCTTGGCCAGTGCCCGATCCCGTCTTTTCTTGGCAGTGGCTGCCAGTTGTGCTGCAGTCTGGCGCTTCCTGCCACGGGCAGCTTTCTTGACTGGATTCTGAATCTGAGCGCCATGGGATTGAATGGGGTGTTGTGTGATCCAGGCCCGCAGGTACTCCCGGAACTCCACGAACTTCCCGTGCTCCATGGCTGCCTGCACGGCGTCTTTGGACTCTCCGAGAAGGATGCCGATGCTCCGAGCCTCAGACAGCCGGACCAGATCCTCAGGCCCGTAAGCTTCTGCTTGAAGAGGTACGTCTCCCGGAATCAATGCCTGCAACGGGGGGGAGGTGATAGATAGCTGAACTGGAGGAGCATCGCCACTGTGGTGGTAATGCACAACTGGCCCCTCTGTGAATGGCTTCTTGAACCACAGGTGATTGAACAGGTCGAGGTGGAAGCCCGCCTTGCTGCTGGGAGAACGGACGGCTGCGAGGAAGTGCCTGCAAGGTATCCCAGCCCTTACCGAATAGCCACAACTGCAGTAGAATCGGGTGTAGATGCCTGAGGCCTGATCCGGGTCGTGTAGGATTAGAGTCTGTGGGGCCCCACGGGTCTCTGTAGCTGCACTTGCTGTCACTGAGAACACGGCACTGTTGTCATCCCGCAGTTCTCGGTTCTCAGCAAACCTGGAGGCCGCAACGAAGGAGGGGGGGTCGACAACATCAAAGTCTGGCTTCTCCTCACTTGCGAGACGGAGGGCGGCCGAGAAGCTGTCGTCATTCCAAGGTGCAGACACAGCCTCGTAGGTGATAGGCTCAACGTTGTAGACAGTGCACATCACTGCCTGCTTTGTGAACAACTTCATCCCATAGGGAGTCAGGTAGTTGTTGGCTTGATCGTAGACAGTGGGAAAGGTGACGCGGGAGGACTTGCCGTACTCTGACCATGAGGCATTGCATATCACCATATTCTGCACTCGCACTGTAGCCTCGTGGGATGATCTTGCGAGTAGCTCTTCCATCACCTTCACCAGGGTAGACCTCTTACTGAGAAACATCTTGCACAACCGGTTCAGAGACTCCGAGCGTCCGGTGGTCGTCATCGAAGCAGTGAAGACATCGACATGGTAGGCGACGACCCACTTCCTCAGCTTGTCCCCGCCAAGTCGTTGAAGGTAAGTTGCCATCTCCGGTTCCTTCCCCCATTTCTGTAAAAGCCGCTCCCACAGTGCCTCTGCAATCTTGACGTCTGTTGCCTGATGCACCTGCCGCAGGTCCCGCAGAATGCCATCCACCTCGGCCCCGACGATCGGGCCTACATTCTTCCTCACGTTGGCCATGACGTGGAAGAAGCACCACACGTGGTGGACGCCATCTGGGATGCAGGTGGGCAGGGCGGCCTCCACCGCAAGGTCGGCATCGCTGAACATGACGCGAGGGTACTTACCGACCGCGGCGAAGTAACAGGTGAAGGCCCACTCGTAGTCGTTTGTCCCCTCCTGATCCACCAACGACTGAGCTAGCAAAACACACTTGCCGAATTCGTCGACGCTCGCGAAGAGCCCCATCGGTAGTCCGAAGCGGTTGCATCGATAAGTGTTGTCGTGCAGTAGAATCTGCCAGTACCTGTACAACACAACAGTGCTAACTGTGAGTGCCTGACACAGGAAGACCAGCTAGGAGCCACTTGACATTAAGGTGAGCGACCCCACAGCACGTACACCCCACCAATGCACCAACATCGACCCTGCACACAACACATCCTACCCCTAGACAAACATCGAGCCCACAGAATGGGCTGCCACGAGGCTTGCGGCACAGCCCCGACCCACCGAATCTGCCACGCTGGCAGCCACCACACCTACACAACACACCCCTACCCTTAACCCAAAAGCGAGCCCACAGAAATTGCTGCCACGAGGCTTACGGCACAACCCCGACCCACTGAATCTGACATACTGTCAGCCCCCACACCTACACAACACACCCCTACCTCTAAACCAACAGCAAGGCCACACGAATTGCTGGCACAAGGCTTATGGCACAGTCCTGACCCATTGCATCTGACAAATGGTCAGCCCCCACAACTACTCAACGCATCCCTACCCCTAACCCAGCAGCGAGCCCACAGAATGGGCTGCCGCGAGGCTTGCAGCCCCACCGAATCTGACAAAATGTCAGCCCCCACACCTACGCAACACACTCCTACCCCTAACCCAACAGCGAGCCCACAGAATGGGCTGTCATGAGGCTTACGGCACAGCCCCGACCCGCAAAATCTGCAAACTGTCAGCCCCCACACTTACACAACACCTCCCTACCCCTACAACAATTGCGAACCCACTAGCAAGCACAGCTCCAACACACAGAATCTCCAAGAACGCTGTCAGGCCCCACAAATACACAACACATCCCTTCCCGTAAATCATCAGCAAACCCACAAAAGCTACTGGCGGGAGGCTTTCGATACAACCCTGACCTACAGAATCTGCAGACCTGTAAGCACACTTCACATATGCAATACCTCCGAAACCATAACCAACCAACAAGTCCACAGACGCTGCCGGTAGGAGGCTCATTCTATACCATGCATCAATGGTGTCTCTCGGCACCCACTAGCATGGACATATTGCCCCCCCCCTCTCGCACACACAAACAAAATAGGGGACTCCCTAAAACCTCCCGACCCATATACCAGTAGCGAGGCCAGAAAAACTGCTGCCAAGGGCCTTGCGGCAATGCCCCGACCCACTGAATCTGCCAAACTGTCAGCCCCCACACCTACACAACACGCCCTTGCCCCTAACCCACCAGCGAGCCCACAGCATGGGCAGCCACGAGGCTTACGGCACAGCCCCGACCCACTGAATCTGCCAAAATGGCAGCCCCCACACCTACCCAACACACCCTTGCCCCCAACCCACCAGCGAGCCCACAGAATGGGCTGCCACAAGGCTTACGGCACAGCCCCGACCCACTGAATCTGCCAAAATGGCAGCCCCCACACCTACCCAACACACCCTTGCCCCCAACCCAACAGCGAGCCCACAGAATGGGCTGCCACAGATCTTACGGCACAGCCCCGACCCACTGAATCTGCCAAAATGGCAGCCCCCACACCCACCCAACACACCCTTGCCCCCAACCCAGCACCGAGCCCACAGAATGGGCTGCCACGAGGCTTACGGCACAGCCCCGACCCACTGAATCTGCCAAAATGGCAGCCCCCACACCTACCCAACACACCCTTGCCCCCAACCCAACAGCGAGCCCACAGAATGGGCTGCCACAAGGCTTACGGCACAGCCCCGACCCACTGAATCTGCCAAAATGGCAGCCCCCACACCCACCCAACACACCCTTGCCCCCAACCCAGCACCGAGCCCACAGAATGGGCTGCCACGAGGCTTACGGCACAGCCCCGACCCACTGAATCTGCCAAAATGGCAGCCCCCACACCTACCCAACACACCCTTGCCCCCAACCCAACAGCGAGCCCACAGAATGGGCTGCCACGAGGCTTACGGCACAGCCCCGACCCACTGAATCTGCCAAAATGGCAGCCCCCACACCTACCCAACACACCCTTGCGTCTAACCCACCAGCGAGCCCACAGAATGGGCTGCCACAAGGCTTACGGCACAGCCCCGACCCACTGAATCTGCCAAAATGGCAGCCCCCACACCTACCCAACACACCCTTGCCCCCAACCCAACAGCGAGCCACAGAATGGGCTGCCACAGATCTTACGGCACAGCCCCGACCCACTGAATCTGCCAAAATGGCAGCCCCCACACCTACCCAACACACCCTTGCCCCCAACCCAACAGCGAGCCCACAGAATGGGCTGCCACAAGGCTTACGGCACAGCCCCGACCCACTGAATCTGCCAAAATGGCAGCCCCCACACCCACCCAACACACCCTTGCCCCCAACCCAGCACCGAGCCCACAGAATGGGCTGCCACGAGGCTTACGGCACAGCCCCGACCCACTGAATCTGCCAAAATGGCAGCCCCCACACCTACCCAACACACCCTTGCCCCCAACCCAACAGCGAGCCCACAGAATGGGCTGCCACAAGGCTTACGGCACAGCCCCGACCCACTGAATCTGCCAAAATGGCAGCCCCCACACCTACCCAACACACCCTTGCGTCTAACCCACCAGCGAGCCCACAGAATGGGCTGCCACAAGGCTTACGGCACAGCCCCGACCCACTGAATCTGCCAAAATGGCAGCCCCCACACCTACCCAACACACCCTTGCCCCCAACCCACCAGCGAGCCCACAGAATGGGCTGCCACAAGGCTTACGGCACAGCCCCGACCCACTGAATCTGCCAAAATGGCAGCCCCCACACCTACCCAACACACCCTTGCCCCCAACCCAACAGCGAGCCCACAGAATGGGCTGCCACAGATCTTACGGCACAGCCCCGACCCACTGAATCTGCCAAAATGGCAGCCCCCACACCCACCCAACACACCCTTGCCCCCAACCCAGCACCGAGCCCACAGAATGGGCTGCCACGAGGCTTACGGCACAGCCCCGACCCACTGAATCTGCCAAAATGGCAGCCCCCACACCTACCCAACACACCCTTGCCCCCAACCCAACAGCGAGCCCACAGAATGGGCTGCCACAAGGCTTACGGCACAGCCCCGACCCACTGAATCTGCCAAAATGGCAGCCCCCACACCCACCCAACACACCCTTGCCCCCAACCCAGCACCGAGCCCACAGAATGGGCTGCCACGAGGCTTACGGCACAGCCCCGACCCACTGAATCTGCCAAAATGGCAGCCCCCACACCTACCCAACACACCCTTGCCCCCAACCCATCAGCGAGCCCACAGAATGGGCTGCCACGAGGCTTACGGCACAGCCCCGACCCACTGAATCTGCCAAAATGGCAGCCCCCACACCTACCCAACACACCCTTGCGTCTAACCCACCAGCGAGCCCACAGAATGGGCTGCCACAAGGCTTACGGCACAGCCCCGACCCACTGAATCTGCCAAAATGGCAGCCCCCACACCTACCCAACACACCCTTGCCCCCAACCCAACAGCGAGCCACAGAATGGGCTGCCACAGATCTTACGGCACAGCCCCGACCCACTGAATCTGCCAAAATGGCAGCCCCCACACCTACCCAACACACCCTTGCCCCCAACCCAACAGCGAGCCCACAGAATGGGCTGCCACAAGGCTTACGGCACAGCCCCGACCCACTGAATCTGCCAAAATGGCAGCCCCCACACCCACCCAACACACCCTTGCCCCCAACCCAGCACCGAGCCCACAGAATGGGCTGCCACGAGGCTTACGGCACAGCCCCGACCCACTGAATCTGCCAAAATGGCAGCCCCCACACCTACCCAACACACCCTTGCCCCCAACCCAACAGCGAGCCCACAGAATGGGCTGCCACAAGGCTTACGGCACAGCCCCGACCCACTGAATCTGCCAAAATGGCAGCCCCCACACCTACCCAACACACCCTTGCGTCTAACCCACCAGCGAGCCCACAGAATGGGCTGCCACAAGGCTTACGGCACAGCCCCGACCCACTGAATCTGCCAAAATGGCAGCCCCCACACCTACCCAACACACCCTTGCCCCCAACCCAACAGCGAGCCCACAGAATGGGCTGCCACGAGGCTTACGGCACAGCCCCGACCCACTGAATCTGCCAAAATGGCAGCCCCCACACCTACCCAACACACCCTTGCCCCCAACCCATCAGCGAGCCCACAGAATGGGCTGCCACAAGGCTTACGGCACAGCCCCGACCCACTGAATCTGCCAAAATGGCAGCCCCCACACCCACCCAACACACCCTTGCCCCCAACCCAGCACCGAGCCCACAGAATGGGCTGCCACGAGGCTTACGGCACAGCCCCGACCCACTGAATCTGCCAAAATGGCAGCCCCCACACCTACCCAACACACCCTTGCCCCCAACCCAACAGCGAGCCCACAGAATGGGCTGCCACGAGGCTTACGGCACAGCCCCGACCCACTGAATCTGCCAAAATGGCAGCCCCCACACCTACCCAACACACCCTTGCCCCCAACCCAACAGCGAGCCCACAGAATGGGCTGCCACAAGGCTTACGGCACAGCCCCGACCCACTGAATCTGCCAAAATGGCAGCCCCCACACCCACCCAACACACCCTTGCCCCCAACCCAGCACCGAGCCCACAGAATGGGCTGCCACGAGGCTTACGGCACAGCCCCGACCCACTGAATCTGCCAAAATGGCAGCCCCCACACCTACCCAACACACCCTTGCCCCCAACCCAACAGCGAGCCCACAGAATGGGCTGCCACAAGGCTTACGGCACAGCCCCGACCCACTGAATCTGCCAAAATGGCAGCCCCCACACCTACCCAACACACCCTTGCCCCCAACCCAACAGCGAGCCCACAGAATGGGCTGCCACAAGGCTTACGGCACAGCCCCGACCCACTGAATCTGCCAAAATGGCAGCCCCCACACCCACCCAACACACCCTTGCCCCCAACCCAGCACCGAGCCCACAGAATGGGCTGCCACGAGGCTTACGGCACAGCCCCGACCCACTGAATCTGCCAAAATGGCAGCCCCCACACCTACCCAACACACCCTTGCGTCTAACCCACCAGCGAGCCCACAGAATGGGCTGCCACGAGGCTTACGGCACAGCCCCGACCCACTGAATCTGCCAAAATGGCAGCCCCCACACCTACCCAACACACCCTTGCCCCCAACCCAACAGCGAGCCCACAGAATGGGCTGCCACAAGGCTTACGGCACAGCCCCGACCCACTGAATCTGCCAAAATGGCAGCCCCCACACCCACCCAACACACCCTTGCCCCCAACCCAGCACCGAGCCCACAGAATGGGCTGCCACGAGGCTTACGGCACAGCCCCGACCCACTGAATCTGCCAAAATGGCAGCCCCCACACCCACCCAACACACCCTTGCGTCTAACCCACCAGCGAGCCCACAGAATGGGCTGCCACGAGGCTTACGGCACAGCCCCGACCCACTGAATCTGCCAAAATGGCAGCCCCCACACCTACCCAACACACCCTTGCCCCCAACCCAACAGCGAGCCCACAGAATGGGCTGCCACAAGGCTTACGGCACAGCCCCGACCCACTGAATCTGCCAAAATGGCAGCCCCCACACCCACCCAACACACCCTTGCCCCCAACCCAGCACCGAGCCCACAGAATGGGCTGCCACGAGGCTTACGGCACAGCCCCGACCCACTGAATCTGCCAAAATGGCAGCCCCCACACCCACCCAACACACCCTTGCCCCCAACCCAGCACCGAGCCCACAGAATGGGCTGCCACGAGGCTTACGGCACAGCCCCGACCCACTGAATCTGCCAAAATGGCAGCCCCCACACCCACCCAACACACCCTTGCCCCCAACCCAGCACCGAGCCCACAGAATGGGCTGCCACGAGGCTTACGGCACAGCCCCGACCCACTGAATCTGCCAAAATGGCAGCCCCCACACCTACCCAACACACCCTTGCGTCTAACCCACCAGCGAGCCCACAGAATGGGCTGCCACGAGGCTTACGGCACAGCCCCGACCCACTGAATCTGCCAAAATGGCAGCCCCCACACCTACCCAACACACCCTTGCCCCCAACCCAACAGCGAGCCCACAGAATGGGCTGCCACAAGGCTTACGGCACAGCCCCGACCCACTGAATCTGCCAAAATGGCAGCCCCCACACCCACCCAACACACCCTTGCCCCCAACCCAGCACCGAGCCCACAGAATGGGCTGCCACGAGGCTTACGGCACAGCCCCGACCCACTGAATCTGCCAAAATGGCAGCCCCCACACCCACCCAACACACCCTTGCGTCTAACCCACCAGCGAGCCCACAGAATGGGCTGCCACGAGGCTTACGGCACAGCCCCGACCCACTGAATCTGCCAAAATGGCAGCCCCCACACCTACCCAACACACCCTTGCCCCCAACCCAACAGCGAGCCCACAGAATGGGCTGCCACAAGGCTTACGGCACAGCCCCGACCCACTGAATCTGCCAAAATGGCAGCCCCCACACCCACCCAACACACCCTTGCCCCCAACCCAGCACCGAGCCCACAGAATGGGCTGCCACGAGGCTTACGGCACAGCCCCGACCCACTGAATCTGCCAAAATGGCAGCCCCCACACCCACCCAACACACCCTTGCCCCCAACCCAGCACCGAGCCCACAGAATGGGCTGCCACGAGGCTTACGGCACAGCCCCGACCCACTGAATCTGCCAAAATGGCAGCCCCCACACCCACCCAACACACCCTTGCCCCCAACCCAGCACCGAGCCCACAGAATGGGCTGCCACGAGGCTTACGGCACAGCCCCGACCCACTGAATCTGCCAAAATGGCAGCCCCCACACCTACCCAACACACCCTTGCCCCCAACCCACCAGCGAGCCCACAGAATGGGCTGCCACGAGGCTTACGGCACAGCCCCGACCCACTGAATCTGCCAAAATGGCAGCCCCCACACCCACCCAACACACCCTTGCCCCCAACCCAGCACCGAGCCCACAGAATGGGCTGCCACGAGGCTTACGGCACAGCCCCGACCCACTGAATCTGCCAAAATGGCAGCCCCCACACCCACCCAACACACCCTTGCCCCCAACCCAGCACCGAGCCCACAGAATGGGCTGCCACGAGGCTTACGGCACAGCCCCGACCCACTGAATCTGCCAAAATGGCAGCCCCCACACCCACCCAACACACCCTTGCCCCCAACCCAGCACCGAGCCCACAGAATGGGCTGCCACGAGGCTTACGGCACAGCCCCGACCCACTGAATCTGCCAAAATGGCAGCCCCCACACCTACCCAACACACCCTTGCCCCCAACCCACCAGCGAGCCCACAGAATGGGCTGCCACAAGGCTTACGGCACAGCCCCGACCCACTGAATCTGCCAAAATGGCAGCCCCCACACCCACCCAACACACCCTTGCCCCCAACCCAGCACCGATCCCACAGAATGGGCTGCCACGAGGCTTACGGCACAGCCCCGACCCACTGAATCTGCCAAAATGGCAGCCCCCACACCCACCCAACACACCCTTGCCCCCAACCCAGCACCGAGCCCACAGAATGGGCTGCCACGAGGCTTACGGCACAGCCCCGACCCACTGAATCTGCCAAAATGGCAGCCCCCACACCTACCCAACACACCCTTGCCCCCAACCCAACAGCGAGCCCACAGAATGGGCTGCCACAAGGCTTACGGCACAGCCCCGACCCACTGAATCTGCCAAAATGGCAGCCCCCACACCCACCCAACACACCCTTGCCCCCAACCCAGCACCGAGCCCACAGAATGGGCTGCCACGAGGCTTACGGCACAGCCCCGACCCACTGAATCTGCCAAAATGGCAGCCCCCACACCTACCCAACACACCCTTGCCCCCAACCCAACAGCGAGCCCACAGAATGGGCTGCCACAAGGCTTACGGCACAGCCCCGACCCACTGAATCTGCCAAAATGGCAGCCCCCACACCTACCCAACACACCCTTGCCCCCATCCCAACAGCGAGCCCACAGAATGGGCTGCCACAAGGCTTACGGCACAGCCCCGACCCACTGAATCTGCCAAAATGGCAGCCCCCACACCCACCCAACACACCCTTGCCCCCAACCCAGCACCGAGCCCACAGAATGGGCTGCCACGAGGCTTACGGCACAGCCCCGACCCACTGAATCTGCCAAAATGGCAGCCCCCACACCCACCCAACACACCCTTGCCCCCAACCCAGCACCGAGCCCACAGAATGGGCTGCCACGAGGCTTACGGCACAGCCCCGACCCACTGAATCTGCCAAAATGGCAGCCCCCACACCTACCCAACACACCCTTGCCCCCAACCCAACAGCGAGCCTACAGAATGGGCTGCCACAAGGCTTACGGCACAGCCCCGACCCACTGAATCTGCCAAAATGGCAGCCCCCACACCTACCCAACACACCCTTGCCCCCAACCCAACAGCGAGCCCACAGAATGGGCTGCCACAAGGCTTACGGCACAGCCCCGACCCACTGAATCTGCCAAAATGGCAGCCCCCACACCTACCCAACACACCCTTGCGTCTAACCCACCAGCGAGCCCACAGAATGGGCTGCCACAAGGCTTACGGCACAGCCCCGACCCACTGAATCTGCCAAAATGGCAGCCCCCACACCTACCCAACACACCCTTGCCCCCAACCCAACAGCGAGCCCACAGAATGGGCTGCCACGAGGCTTACGGCACAGCCCCGACCCACTGAATCTGCCAAAATGGCAGCCCCCACACCTACCCAACACACCCTTGCGTCTAACCCACCAGCGAGCCCACAGAATGGGCTGCCACAAGGCTTACGGCACAGCCCCGACCCACTGAATCTGCCAAAATGGCAGCCCCCACACCTACCCAACACACCCTTGCCCCCAACCAAACAGCGAGCCACAGAATGGGCTGCCACAGATCTTACGGCACAGCCCCGACCCACTGAATCTGCCAAAATGGCAGCCCCCACACCTACCCAACACACCCTTGCCCCCAACCCAACAGCGAGCCCACAGAATGGGCTGCCACAAGGCTTACGGCACAGCCCCGACCCACTGAATCTGCCAAAATGGCAGCCCCCACACCCACCCAACACACCCTTGCCCCCAACCCAGCACCGAGCCCACAGAATGGGCTGCCACGAGGCTTACGGCACAGCCCCGACCCACTGAATCTGCCAAAATGGCAGCCCCCACACCTACCCAACACACCCTTGCCCCCAACCCAACAGCGAGCCCACAGAATGGGCTGCCACAAGGCTTACGGCACAGCCCCGACCCACTGAATCTGCCAAAATGGCAGCCCCCACACCTACCCAACACACCCTTGCGTCTAACCCACCAGCGAGCCCACAGAATGGGCTGCCACAAGGCTTACGGCACAGCCCCGACCCACTGAATCTGCCAAAATGGCAGCCCCCACACCTACCCAACACACCCTTGCCCCCAACCCAACAGCGAGCCCACAGAATGGGCTGCCACGAGGCTTACGGCACAGCCCCGACCCACTGAATCTGCCAAAATGGCAGCCCCCACACCTACCCAACACACCCTTGCCCCCAACCCATCAGCGAGCCCACAGAATGGGCTGCCACAAGGCTTACGGCACAGCCCCGACCCACTGAATCTGCCAAAATGGCAGCCCCCACACCCACCCAACACACCCTTGCCCCCAACCCAGCACCGAGCCCACAGAATGGGCTGCCACGAGGCTTACGGCACAGCCCCGACCCACTGAATCTGCCAAAATGGCAGCCCCCACACCTACCCAACACACCCTTGCCCCCAACCCAGCACCGAGCCCACAGAATGGGCTGCCACAGATCTTACGGCACAGCCCCGACCCACTGAATCTGCCAAAATGGCAGCCCCCACACCTACCCAACACACCCTTGCCCCCAACCCAACAGCGAGCCCACAGAATGGGCTGCCACAAGGCTTACGGCACAGCCCCGACCCACTGAATCTGCCAAAATGGCAGCCCCCACACCCACCCAACACACCCTTGCCCCCAACCCAGCACCGAGCCCACAGAATGGGCTGCCACGAGGCTTACGGCACAGCCCCGACCCACTGAATCTGCCAAAATGGCAGCCCCCACACCTACCCAACACACCCTTGCCCCCAACCCAACAGCGAGCCCACAGAATGGGCTGCCACGAGGCTTACGGCACAGCCCCGACCCACTGAATCTGCCAAAATGGCAGCCCCCACACCTACCCAACACACCCTTGCCCCCAACCCAACAGCGAGCCCACAGAATGGGCTGCCACAAGGCTTACGGCACAGCCCCGACCCACTGAATCTGCCAAAATGGCAGCCCCCACACCCACCCAACACACCCTTGCCCCCAACCCAGCACCGAGCCCACAGAATGGGCTGCCACGAGGCTTACGGCACAGCCCCGACCCACTGAATCTGCCAAAATGGCAGCCCCCACACCTACCCAACACACCCTTGCGTCTAACCCACCAGCGAGCCCACAGAATGGGCTGCCACGAGGCTTACGGCACAGCCCCGACCCACTGAATCTGCCAAAATGGCAGCCCCCACACCTACCCAACACACCCTTGCCCCCAACCCAACAGCGAGCCCACAGAATGGGCTGCCACAAGGCTTACGGCACAGCCCCGACCCACTGAATCTGCCAAAATGGCAGCCCCCACACCCACCCAACACACCCTTGCCCCCAACCCAGCACCGAGCCCACAGAATGGGCTGCCACGAGGCTTACGGCACAGCCCCGACCCACTGAATCTGCCAAAATGGCAGCCCCCACACCCACCCAACACACCCTTGCCCCCAACCCAGCACCGAGCCCACAGAATGGGCTGCCACGAGGCTTACGGCACAGCCCCGACCCACTGAATCTGCCAAAATGGCAGCCCCCACACCCACCCAACACACCCTTGCCCCCAACCCAGCACCGAGCCCACAGAATGGGCTGCCACGAGGCTTACGGCACAGCCCCGACCCACTGAATCTGCCAAAATGGCAGCCCCCACACCTACCCAACACACCCTTGCCCCCAACCCACCAGCGAGCCCACAGAATGGGCTGCCACAAGGCTTACGGCACAGCCCCGACCCACTGAATCTGCCAAAATGGCAGCCCCCACACCCACCCAACACACCCTTGCCCCCAACCCAGCACCGATCCCACAGAATGGGCTGCCACGAGGCTTACGGCACAGCCCCGACCCACTGAATCTGCCAAAATGGCAGCCCCCACACCCACCCAACACACCCTTGCCCCCAACCCAGCACCGAGCCCACAGAATGGGCTGCCACGAGGCTTACGGCACAGCCCCGACCCACTGAATCTGCCAAAATGGCAGCCCCCACACCTACCCAACACACCCTTGCCCCCAACCCAACAGCGAGCCCACAGAATGGGCTGCCACAAGGCTTACGGCACAGCCCCGACCCACTGAATCTGCCAAAATGGCAGCCCCCACACCCACCCAACACACCCTTGCCCCCAACCCAGCACCGAGCCCACAGAATGGGCTGCCACGAGGCTTACGGCACAGCCCCGACCCACTGAATCTGCCAAAATGGCAGCCCCCACACCTACCCAACACACCCTTGCCCCCAACCCAACAGCGAGCCCACAGAATGGGCTGCCACAAGGCTTACGGCACAGCCCCGACCCACTGAATCTGCCAAAATGGCAGCCCCCACACCTACCCAACACACCCTTGCCCCCATCCCAACAGCGAGCCCACAGAATGGGCTGCCACAAGGCTTACGGCACAGCCCCGACCCACTGAATCTGCCAAAATGGCAGCCCCCACACCCACCCAACACACCCTTGCCCCCAACCCAGCACCGAGCCCACAGAATGGGCTGCCACGAGGCTTACGGCACAGCCCCGACCCACTGAATCTGCCAAAATGGCAGCCCCCACACCCACCCAACACACCCTTGCGTCTAACCCAGCACCGAGCCTACAGAATGGGCTGCCACAAGGCTTACGGCACAGCCCCGACCCACTGAATCTGCCAAAATGGCAGCCCCCACACCTACCCAACACACCCTTGCCCCCAACCCAACAGCGAGCCCACAGAATGGGCTGCCACAAGGCTTACGGCACAGCCCCGACCCACTGAATCTGCCAAAATGGCAGCCCCCACACCCACCCAACACACCCTTGCCCCCAACCCAGCACCGAGCCCACAGAATGGGCTGCCACGAGGCTTACGGCACAGCCCCGACCCACTGAATCTGCCAAAATGGCAGCCCCCACACCTACTCAACACACCCTTGCCCCCAACCCACCAGCGAGCCCACAGAATGGGCTGCCACGAGGCTTACGGCACAGCCCCGACCCACTGAATCTGCCAAAATGGCAGCCCCCACACCTACCCAACACACCCTTGCGTCTAACCCAACAGCGAGCCCACAGAATGGGCTGCCACAAGGCTTACGGCACAGCCCCGACCCACTGAATCTGCCAAAATGGCAGCCCCCACACCCACCCAACACACCCTTGCCCCCAACCCAACAGCGAGCCCACAGAATGGGCTGCCACGAGGCTTACGGCACACCCCCGACCCACTGAATCTGCCAAAATGGCAGCCCCCACACCCACCCAACACACCCTTGCCCCCAACCCAGCACCGAGCCCACAGAATGGGCTGCCACGAGGCTTACGGCACAGCCCCGACCCACTGAATCTGCCAAAATGGCAGCCCCCACACCTACCCAACACACCCTTGCCCCCAACCCAACAGCGAGCCCACAGAATGGGCTGCCACAAGGCTTACGGCACAGCCCCGACCCACTGAATCTGCCAAAATGGCAGCCCCCACACCCACCCAACACACCCTTGCCCCCAACCCAGCACCGATCCCACAGAATGGGCTGCCACAGATCTTACGGCACAGCCCCGACCCACTGAATCTGCCAAAATGGCAGCCCCCACACCCACCCAACACACCCTTGCCCCCAACCCAGCACCGAGCCCACAGAATGGGCTGCCACGAGGCTTACGGCACAGCCCTGACCCACTGAATCTGCCAAAATGGCAGCCCCCACACCTACCCAACACACCCTTGCCCCCAACCCAACAGCGAGCCCACAGAATGGGCTGCCACAAGGCTTACGGCACAGCCCCGACCCACTGAATCTGCCAAAATGGCAGCCCCCACACCTACCTAACACACCCTTGCCCCCAACCCACCAGCGAGCCCATAGAATGGGCTGCCACAAGGCTTACGGCACAGCCCCGACCCACTGAATCTGCCAAAATGGCAGCCCCCACACCTACCCAACACACCCTTGCCCCCAACCCACCAGCGAGCCCACAGAATGGGCTGCCACAAGGCTTACGGCACAGCCCCGACCCACTGAATCTGCCAAAATGGCAGCCCCCACACCTACCCAACACACCCTTGCCCCCAACCCAGCAGCGAGCCTACAGAATGGGCTACCACAAGGCTTTATACGGCACAGCCCCGACCCATACAAATTGGAAATTTGTCAACCCCCCCCCCCCCCCCCCCGGCACACACCTACATACAGAACCCCTTTTTACCCACATACCGGCAGTGAGCTTCTATGCATAATATTTTTGCGGCAGGCACAGAACCCACTCAGGTCCCTGCCCCATGCCTACATTATGGGTTTCTTTGGACTCCACCCAACATGGATGTTTTATGAAGGAAAGGGTTGGTGCAATGCACTTACCTTTGGGCAGCTTCTATTTGCCCGGGTGTCATCCAGAAAACGGATTGTAGTCTCCCATGGCTGTCTGTCTTTGTAGCATAGAACCACCCAGGCTCCTGTAGCTTTTTGTCCTTCAGAAACGTCACCATTTGTTCGGCGTCGTCGGCCAAGTTTACTCCATGTTTCGCCCCAAAGTTCCAGATGTCTCGCAGGGTAATCTCGACGGTGGGAAACCTCCGCCGTACTTGCCGCAGGATCTGCATCCCCTTGATTCCAGACTTTGACATGTCAACGACCAGCTCCTCCACAGGACCAGCTTGGTCACGACGGCGGTTCAGGTACGCCATAGTGAGCTTATCTTGCATGCTGTGGTTGTGCGACAAGTCGACAGATGTGATCCTGTAGGTGTCGCCCTGGTTCTTGACCCGGCGCAAATTGATGCGGCAAGGGCACAAGTTCTCCCTGTCGTCGAAACGTCTGGACTGCCCTTGACGACGTTGCTCCAGGGGCACCTCGGATTTTGACTTCCCCCGCCTGGCCATACGACCCAAATCGCACTGGAGAACAGCCTCTCCCTTACGATCTGAGCCGCTAGTTTGCACGAGGACAAATCCTTGGGACGCTGCCCACGAGATGAGGTGAGCGATAGCAGGCTTCAGGCCAGGAAATCGTTGGTCAACGCGAGGTTGGGACAACTGGCCTCCGTCGGAAGAGTCGTCCCCGGGGGTGTTTTGCAGATCATGCCCCAGAGGCTGCAAGGGCCCGCACGGCGCCTCGACATCAGTCGTGCCAGCCAGCCAGTCTTCATCGCCGTCCCCCTCGTCAGCACTGGCTGTCCAGTCAAGATCGTCAGCGTCCTCGATGTCAGCGCCAGAGTCGTCACTGATGTCAACCTGCACGCCCGGTCCAGCCGGATATTGTACGTCTGGCGCGTTGACATCGGCGGCACGACCATCACCACCATCACCACCAGTGCATGCGCCATCCTCAGCCAATTCTTCCTCCCAAGTGACCATGATTGCCAAGCAGCAACAACGTGTCGGAGAGGAAAGTGTCTGCCTCTTGCCCGTTGTTATTACCTACCGGCGGGCGGAGAGTGCAATCGCCATTCGCGCGACACTTCACCGCGTACGTCTTGCGTACTCGCTGCGGCCGGCACAACGAAATGGACAAAATGGACATGTCCTGAAATTGGACACTAGAGCGATGGTGGGATAATGAATTACATAAACAATCAATGGGGTAGATGGGCCCCCTCCAAACCCCCTCCAATGGACCCCCTCCAATCATACAGGTCCATTATAAATTATTGCATCGCGTGTACACTGTACGCAGCTGTTTTCGCGGGAAGGGACAATTTCAAACTCGTAACTCGTTCCCCTCAGACCCGGCCCTCGATACTGGATACGCATTTTAACGCATTATTAACTCGATACGCACGAATAGGCGGTATATATATAGTAGTCGTGCGCGCGTTCAGGCATTTTACGCGCGCCCGGCAAAGTCCCAGCAGGAGGAAGGCGTATTGTAGGAGTACACGTGGGTAGGTACCCACGTAGGTAGGTAGGGTAGGTACCCTATGTCGAATAGTTTTGACGCGCCTGCGGTCAGCCAGAGCTCACAGAGCCCAGGTGAATTTGTGCTCCTAGTGCTGTGCGATCATAATTGCAGAAGGAGTCACTGCCACACGTCGTGTACGAACATGGAAACTTAATTACCATCGCCAATGCCTTGTGCGCAGCTCCTTGTTCAGGCACAATGACACATATGAGCCGCTGGGATAAACCAATCGAAGATATCATACAGATCCAAAACATATGAGAAAGAGATCAGTTTCTGCATAACCCACATGCCCCTTCCTCAATCAATCACAGCACGCCAGTGTGCCTGCTGGGGTTGGCCGGGCGCCGGTTTAGCTGAGGAGCAATATTCCTCAATGGAAGTCATCCTTCATCCATCACTTGATGATCACTGCCAATCGTGCCTCCACCAAAAATAGCTTCACCCCCAGAATGGGTGTCTCCCAAAACCCAATCCAGGACAGTGAGGTGTATGACCGAGCAGTCTCTCTCTCTCTCTCTCTCTCTCTCTCTCTCTCTCTAGAGAGCTATTAGAGTGCCATAATGCTGCCCCTATAGTACACCTAGACTGTGGAGACTGTGGACATCAGTAGACTGTGGCGTGCGTTTGTGGTCTTTCACCTTTCACGGTCCCAATGTATGCATTCGTGCATGTGCCTGGGAAACAGCCCTGGTTGTCATGCTTACAGGGCGAGTGACAATTGCGATAGTTCTGACAGTCACAGACTCCAATCAGTCTCCCAACTCCAGTATCTCTTCCAAGCGCTGCCGCAACTCCATCACCTCTTTCGCAGCAGGCGTATCGTCATTTGTGGCTGTCTGAGGCTTCGTCGTTTCAAGAAGAATCCGAATTGAGGACCTGACCGTGTAGACCTCCGCCAGCAGGAGTGCCTGTAGCTGGGTCTGAGACATGACGCTCTGCATTTCCATAATTGCTAACACCTTCTGGCCAATGACATCTCCCTTCCCGTTCTCGAAATCTGGCAGAGCCACACCAGGAGTGAAGGTGAGGCTGGAAGACAATACTGAGTAGAGGAACACTGACAAGGGACGTGGGCAAGGCTCACTACGCGGGCGAGGGGAGCGGCACGAGGAAAGGGGCGGGGGTGGGCTGGAAAGAGCATGGTAGGCTGGAGCAAAAGGACACATAGACCCACCGTGCCACGCTTGGCCTTTGATTTCTCTGTGTATCCGCACACTTGATTCGATGACCAGGTATGCCTCTTCTAGGCAGTTGCCCGCCGCACCTAATACCTCTTCCGCTGGGAGGGTGTGCTGGTGCTGCCTTGCAGTCAGTCTGAGCGCCTGCGCGTACTGAAGGGCAGCCATCAGCTTGTCTGTGTCCTTCTTCGGTGGCCCAGAGCTATTCCAGGAGAAGCTCCAGTTGCCTATTGAAAGCCCTGTGCAAACACCACATGGGCTGAGTATTTCCCCTGCACATGTCTTTCGCATTACGACGCGCTGCACCCTCCGGTGCCATCTCTGACCACCACAGTCACAAAAGGCCACACCGTCCTCACTTCTGGGGCAGGGGCCGGGAGCATACACTGCACCTGAAGGTGGATCTGTGGCCTGAACCCACGCCTCTCTTGCTGAGGCAGTCACTGTCTGTGAGGTTGACTTTGCCCTGCACATGCAACGCAAGCGCCAGCGTGCAGGAAAAAGTGTCAGAACTTCCGTTGAAGAGGGGGGGGGGTCACCTGCAATATGGAAGGGATGGAGAGCTGGGGCTTAGCATGCCAATTATACGTAACATGGAGCTGGCGAGGTTCACCAGGAAGGGGAAGCTAACCTTCCCATTGCGCCACGCTCAAGCTGCACCTCCAGCAAACACAGGGAAGCGCCAATCGCTTGGCTTGAGCGTGGTCCAAGTCGAGTCATGTATATGCTCCGCGCTCGGCGGAAGCACTCCTCCGCTGCCTCCAGCTTCCCATTCCACTGCAAGTCGGCAGTTGGCAGCAGTCAGTCTGAAAGGCGCTGCCCGAATGCAGCACCATCTGCATGCCCAGATGGTTTCCCCTCTGCTCCCTACCTGCACCACCGCACCGCGGAGCATGGCGGTTATAGCAAGAGCTGGTGAATCCGGCTCGGCTTGTTGCTCCAAAATCTGACGGCAGCGCAGCCTGTTAGAAGCTTGCAGCTGTGGGCCGAAGCTTTGTGAAGAATATGGTGCCATGGCTGATCACCACAGAGCCTCTCTCTGTGGCCCTGCTGGGTCCAAGCAACTCTACACAGCTGAAGGAGAGGCCCTACCCCACCAACACCAGACAGACACAACACATATGCACACACACACCGCAAACCCGCAAATTCTCCTACATGCAAGCACCCGGCTGGAATACACCTGAAAGGATCTTGCAAGGAGGACATCTGCCTCGGAGCACCTGCTGAGCTTTGCCAGGGTCATGGCTGTCCTTTTCAGCCGGCTGATACCATTGCGTGTGTTCAACTCCCCTAAGCTCTCCGTCAACTCCATTCCCTGCCAGGGACACAGGCATCGGTACTTTATGATCTCTCTCTCTCTCTCTCTCTCTCTCTCTCTTTCCCTCCCAGGTGCTCTCATGCATGACTGTGAGACAAATTTCGTGATGAGCACGTTCAAGACAACTCTGCCAACGAGAGGGCAGTCACGCAGTGCCATGCATGGCACTGCTAATGGGGTTTGCAAATGCAGTGGTGAGCATGGACGATGGGTTCTCCATGTGGAGCGACGGGTGAGGCTGGGGCACAAGGACAGCTGAAGGACAGTGTGTGGAGCCATGCATGACTAGAGTCGGTGGAGTGAACCGCAGTGGAGAGGTACCTCAAGCTGCAGGGCGATGGCGTCCTCTGCTTGTCCCTGCAGCAGATAAATTTCTGCTAGCAAGAACATGCCACTGTGAAACATCACACAGGATGTTCAGGACCGAGTAGCAGCAGTTGAGGCCTGAGCGTTGTGGCCATCCCTACTGTTTACAATGGGATTTCCTGGTCACAACAGCGACCTTGACAGACAGAACATACCTGACAACCAGTGGGTGATTCTTTCCCAGCGACGATACAAGTATTGCAAGCGCCTTCTCTGCACTCCGCTGCGTGGCAATACGGGGCGGCAAGCTTGTCAGGGTTCGGCAAGCCGTCAGGTGGTCACCAACTTGTCTGCCAGGGCAAGCGTGAAACCTGTGCTTTGGCGAGCTGCTTCGTGCTCAGATACAAAGGAACAAGGCTTCGGTACGCCTGTGCCACTCGAGGGTCCTCGTTGCCAAATGCCTCCTCCAGAATGGCCGCACTCTGCAGCAGGACAAGAAGAAGGCTTGCACTCAAACTCCTGACATATTAGAGGCAAGGGCACGGACAGGCAGCGGCCACAGTGCACCCAGCAGTGCATGTAGGAAGGGAGGAGGCATTTCATGAGTAGGGGAAAGGAGAAGGACAGGAGACCATGGCATACATGTCTATATCTCTACTGGGGGCCGTCATGCAGCATGAGCATTAAGACGGCACCTTGAGATACAGTGGCTCTGCTTCAGAGTACTTCTTCCGTTGCCATAGGCATTGCGCCAGATTGTTCATTGCGGCAGCAACATGGGGTGTGCCGTCGCCAAAGCCTTCAACAGCTTCGCGCAGAGCCCTTCTGAACAGCTGCTCAGCTTCGCCGTACTTCCCCTGGGACGGTGCAGAGAACCGGTAAGTAGTTGACACGTGAAAGATTCGCAAGCGTTGGAAGCCGTTGCAAGGTTAGGGCGCAAAGAGATAAGCGTGAGGAACCGGACCTCCTTCATCAGCCCTGCGCCCCTGTCGGTGTAAATTCTCCACTGAACCGTGTGTTCGTTGCTCGCGCCCATCCCAGATGCTGAGGGAGTGACCTCATGCAGCCCGCGTGGGATGCCGCTTTCGCCTGGTGCAGTGGAGTTACAAAGGGCATTCCCACAGGACCCGCTGACAGCGGCTGCAGCCAGAAGAGCAGATACTGCGACAGATCACGTTGGGACCGGCCAGAAAGTGACATGAAATCAGTGCATTGCACCCCTCCGTCCAATTCCCTTCTTGATTGGGTTCACACCGTACTATTCCCTTTCTCCTGACCCCCCCTTCTCCTTAGAGGGTGTCCTTTAACTGATGCTTCCTCATTTAATAGCCTCCCTCTTGCCTCAGGGGGTCCTGCTTGCCCTTGGACTGCCCGAGAATGCATGGCATCAAATCAACGCATTCTGTGCAGCCCAGCTTCACGCCAAGGATTCTCACCTGCCGCAGTTGTGCCCCATGACCCATCTGCACTTGGTGTGCAGCCGCCATCAATGACATCATGCAGGTTTGTCACGGCTGGAACTGACTGGATGTTTCTGACAGCCGCCGCCAAGCTTCTGCCAGCCACTGCACTCCGCACCAGACGAGACGTTGAAAGCATTGAAAACGCTAGGCGGGTTTCTCGAACAGTCAGGAGAGTGTGCGGCGCTCAAAAATCCCGAAGCGAGATTGCAACCCTTTCAATCTGGTCAGATTGACAGCCGACATGCCCTGCACCTGACCATCCCGATTGCAACTGGTCAGTTTTTTGCGCAGTCAATGAAGACTCGGCAGTGAAGGGTGTCGTGATCCAAGCTGACCCTTGGTCGCTCGCAATCGGCACGATTGTCCGCTCTCTAGGTAGGTAGAGGCAGGAGCTAGAGGGCAAGTGCTTCGACGAATAATAATATACGGCGAATAGGGTAGGTTCAGGTAGGGTACCTACGTCCTACCTACTATGTTCTAGCGCGATATGTATTCGTACTACTTGAACAGTACATAGATAGAATATCGTACGAGTACCTAGCTGCCCCAATCCAGAGAGCTACTACTGGCTACTGTAGAGCTAGTACATGCAGTACGAGCAGGAGGTACTCGTACTAGTACGAGGCCGGCCAGGACAATACTCGTACTCGTACGACACAGGAGGAAGGGTACCCTCTAGCTAGGGTACCCTACCTACGTAATTCCTCCTGACACTACGAGTACTCTAGTACTGTACCTAGCAAGGTCGGCAACTGGCAAGTATGTAGGAGATAGCCGATCGGAGATAGGTTGCAGAGGTTGGTTACATGCAAGAGGGCAGCCACACAGCTACAGTACGAAATTGCTACTGTACTCGTAATACACGGGCAGCCTTGCTGAAACAGCTGATCTGGGTTTAAAAAAATAGTGCCTAGAGAAGCCTACGGGACAGAGCAGACCAGGTAGAGATGTAGGTATGTAGGTATGTATGTACCGTGTACGTAGGTATGTAGGTAGTTAGTCCGTCGCTAAATATCGCCATCGCTCCTGCAGTGTGACGGGCGGACCGGCATTCAGCAACCGTGTGTATTAGAAGCGTGGTCTGCCCAGTTCAGTCTCTAGGTCTCTTGCTCCATTTCTCTACATGCATACTGATAGACTTCAGCTACATATATATAATATGCAACATGGCGTTCTTTGATTGTTACGGGCTGCCTCGTGCTTGATCTGCACTTCTCCACGTGCAAGAGTTACTTGGTTACTTGATCATGTGCATGTGCATGTGCTAGCTCAGTCTGCCCAAACAAGCCATGGTTGGAGATCGCCACCGATCATTGCAATTTACTATGCGTCTTACGTTCCTTGTCAACCCCCCAGGCTCCTAGCTGAGCCCCTGGTACAAGCATCCACTCACACATACATACAGTGCACCACCGATAATTTACTGGGAGCTGAAAGCTGCCTGTTGCACCAAACTAGACTTGATTCCTAACGGTTTGACATCGATGGAGCATGCACAACATATTCGCGCCACGATGTCGGCTGTACGCAACATGCAGACTGGACTTGCTCGCTGCACTAGCCTCGCAGCAGACAGTGATTTGGAGGCAACAGGCAACCCCACTTTGGGAATTGCATGTGATCTTTGGACGGTTTTGATGATACATGCTGTCGCAGGTTGCCAGATGACTCTGCATGGCATTTCCGACACAACCATTGCTGGTTCCAGCCCAGTATATGATGGCTGACTGTGCAAGGATAAAAATACTCAAATGTGCCCCAAGTTGTGAGTTTCTTGCAGGTAGAAGCTACCCTAATCTACGATCTGCGAATTACACTTCACGTTTAAGCAGTCTTGACTAGGGCGTGCTGCCAGTCATGGCAAGATGGAGAAACCCTGTAGCTTAGCTTTGTGTCCTCATCGGTCACATCATCGAGGTCGACATCGCAGCAGGACTTGAAACACTCGTTCTGGCCCTGGAATCCGAGATATTCCGTTTTTGTGCAGTAAGTGCACGGATCATCGCATGTCTGCCACTGCTTGGTATCGTAGTAGTAGTGCTGGCAAGCAAGAGGGAGCTTCGATATGTCAGGCGTGTCGTAGTGGAACGGCCGGCAACAGTCGAACATGCATCCGCAACTCTTGCCGAGATCATAGAAATCGACACGGAGGCAGTGGTCACACGCAGTCGGGGGCACATCGTCGACAGACTCGTCTTCATCTTCCTCCTCCCTCACTACGTCTGCCCGCTTTTGTCTTAGGCTAGATTTGTCAGCCTCCGTCAAACTATTCAGATCCTTAGCCCGGCCTTCCACGGCCGTGCACATGGCATTCAACATCACAATTGCCAATATGGCGACCAAAATCGAGAACGAAACCTTTCTCCTCGCCTGCATGGTGGATTCGTGGTCACTTGAGTTTCGGCGGTTGCTGAAACCTCACGACCGTACGTCCTGTGGCAGCTGGTCTGATCCGTTGTGCCCAGCAGGCAGCACTATGACCTACTCCGTGATGGTCCAGCTTTACTTCAGTCACTGCTTCCCGCTATCCACTGCGGGACTATTCGCACCCAAGCGAAAGGACGTGAAGTAAGCTCCGCGGGATTGAGTTTGCTTGTCGGGTCGTGCGCCGGTATGCGAAGAACTTTCGTGACGCTCCCAACCAGACAAGGGTTGTCGAGCATGCTTGATGCATGAGTCCGCTATGAGCGCCCCCGCGGGCCTCATCCTAAACCCTAACTAAGTACGTCGCATGATCTGACGTACATGCATGTACTATATACTAGTACTCGTACTAGTACAACCACCATATTCGAATTCCAAGAGATCGAGAGATCGAGATCTTAGTAGGAGTTCGGACTCCGGTCTCCTCACTCCTGCTCCGATCGATAGGTACCTACCTACCGACTTCAACAGGGAGTACGAGTAGCCTTAATTTGTACTTTATTAGTTAGTTAGGACACCCAGTCTCGCCATCGGGTACCTACCCTAGTAGTCTCGCCAGTCGTCACGCCCGGTTAGGTACGTAGGTACCTACCTACCCTACCTTCACCAGGGTCCAGGAGGAACCTGCCTACACCTCTAGAGGCTCCATGCCCTCCATGCCTGGATGGGTGCTAAACAACATATCGCTACTCGTACGAGTACTGTACGTGCAAGTTGTTGCATATGACAACAGCCCGGAAACCTGATTAAACCGGCAATCAATTTATCATTTCTTTTTCACCCTACACACAGGCACACCTGATGAGTCCTGACATGCAGCACAACTATACCCTACGCGTGATAACTGATACGATATCTACCTGTAGCTGCTGCAGTCGAAATACCGTATTTCCTTGCCATATTTTAAATATTTACTTTCGATCATCCGATGTCAAGTAACATTTTTTGGATATGTATTTAATTATGCACATGTACGGACCACGGGCATGCCGGCTCCCGGGGGTGAAAAAAAAACGGACCACGGGGCATGCCCACTGGTCTCATATGTCATGTTTGTCCCCCCCCCCCCCCCCCCCCCCCGCCCCTTTGTTCAGATTTAAAATGGTTTCCTTGCGCCACCGAGGAGAGGGAAGGTGAAGTGGGAGGGGGCTAGGTGGAGGGGAAGGGGAACGGTGCATGGGGAGCGGGGAAGGTGGGATGGAAAGGCCAGGAGATTCTGAGCTCCTCTGAAACATCCTTCCTTCTGATCACGAGCAGTGTTTCAGCTCAACGTGCTAACTATTCAGCTAACGCGAAGCTTGAGTCATTCAGGACTCCTTGTGAAGAAGTGAGAACACCCAGTGCAGCTAAGAAAGCTGCCTGAAACTAGAAAGTTGTACAGCAAGTTTCATCCTACTTCAAACATGTGACAGACTGGCAAAACCGTTGCCACACGAGGAGAGTTTTTTGTCTCCTTTTTGGCAGTTACACTTGTGCTCCAAAGCTATCTGTCGCTCGGTAGCGCTGTGGTAAAGCAGTGTATGCTAGCTAGTAGTGAAGTATTGTAGACAACATTTATGTAATCATGATGGCGCATCAAGGCAATATAAGCCACCCTCTCCTTATTTCTGAGACAGCTAGATTGTGAATGAAGTGGATCGTACGGTTACCCTGACCTCTGGCATATCAAAGAGTGACTGGCCAGGCTCAGAGCACCTATAAGATAGTGCCCTGCTGTACTCATCTCTGTCGTTTGTGCTGCTGCTCCGTGATAGCACACTGACAGGCGAATGAGCAGTGTTTCTGTCTGGCATAGAGTGAATGGATCGAAGGACGCGCCGGCAGCTTCTGGGGTCCCTGACCTTATCTGGGTTCATCACAGGGAATGAGGGAGTGATTGGGCGTGCCTCGTCATGATACACTGGGGAACCTTTGCTCCGTAGCTTCCGTAGCTTCACAGTCGGATGGAGATCTCGAGGGCTGCTGCTTGGTGACAGAGGTGGTGTTGACCCAGGGGCTTCTCGATTGCCGGACTCAAGGTGGCTGTCCAATCGCATCCCCAGCTCCCAAGCAACGGATTCCAGCGGCTTCTCGCCAGGACATGTTGTGTAGCCTAGGTTCATCACAGCGTCTGAATCTGTCAATCGCCTGAGGCGGAAGTCATCTGTCTTAATGTAACTCTGACGGTTAAGCGGTCTGCTGTTGTCTGACTGCGAGTGGTAGAGGGCACGTCGGTTCCGCGTTGCAGCTTTCATTGAAGTTACTGAGCGGCGAAGCAACCGGGGAGATGAACTTGCACAAGGACTGTTGGGAAACTGCAAGGTGTCTCCCAAATCACCACTTTGTGAAGTCCGCCGCACGTGCCTTTCACTGGTGCTAGTGACACAGTGCCTCAGCATCGGCCCAGAAACATATCTACCACTGAAAGATGGAGAAGCATCTTTTTCATTTGACAGCTCAAGGTCGAAGGGCAGATCAGCAGGCCACCTCAAAAAATCATCAGCGTCGTCTTCATCCTCATCAAAGACACTGAGGTCCTGGGCTGGCCAAGGATGCGATGGCCTGGAGTTCTTTGGGCTCGTAAATGACAGTGGACGGCCCTCCTCTTGAATGACTGGTGCGTCCTCGGATACTGTCAGCGACGTCAAGGCCGGTTGTCCATGCAACCAGGGGGAGACTGTCTCTGTCCCAAAGTCATGTTGGGACACATGCCCCGGATCCGATGCCCGAACCAAATTTGCTCTCCCTTCCCGTGAGGATCTCCTTTGCAGTTGATTCATTGCCACGATCATGGATGTGGGGGACACAGGGAGCTGCATTTCTATACTGACGCGTTGCAGGGCCATGCTGCAAAGCTCGCGGTGCGGAACAGCTGGCTCTCCAGGGACAGAGAACGAATGTCGTCGGAGGTGCGCCTTCTTCGGATCCGCCGGTTGTTCTGCAGCTGTGCTCGCTCTGGATCCTTGCACAGCATGCTTTGCGCTCGTGAACATAGGGGGCAGCCTTTTCAGCGCCTGGAAAGGCACAACCAGAGGCCGGCGTTACTGAAGTGATAAGTGATGAACTGCCTCCAGTGACAGACTGCATCGGCCTCAACCGAAAAATGCATGGGGGAAATGAACACATGGCAACAGGCGTGAACGCAGTGGATGTCCTCACCTGGCTGAGCCGGGTGAAGAAGGAAGATTGTTCCTGCCGCGTTTCATCTGACACGGTTTTGCTGTTGCCTTGTGCAGTAGAGTCGAGTTCCGTCCCGCAAGCTACGATATCCGCGGCTGCCTCTTCCAAACCGCTGCTTCCAACTTCGCTACCGGTGCTATCCGAGGCTGATCCAGTGTCGAGCACTCCACTCGCGAAGACACGCTCGTCGCGCGGTACAACATCAGGGTTGTCGCTGGGTGCACTACCAAGGCCGCTCATGGCAAAGCTGGTGACTGACTCGCTGCCTACTGCTTTCTGCGGGTCTCCCACACCGCTTGGCGACACTGCAGCGAGAAGTCGTTTCGGTTCTGACCCACCAACCGTACCGACGGGCTTGGAGCCCGCGTTACAGAATAGTAAAGAGGCGGAGGCCGGCAGGACTCGGCCCTGATCGGGTGCCCGGACGACGTATGCAACAGCTCCGCCGGACCTGGAGCGATGCGAGCGTGCTGTCCTCGTTTGAGGTGCTGATACGGTCGGGCTGAACTACCACCCGATCACTTTGGGTGAAAGCTGAAACTTGGACAGCCAGCTGTGAAGTTACGTGCAGGGGAGGGTACTCGGACCAGCGTGCTGTACTGCAGACTGTGTGCAGAACGCAATTGCTGCCCGTGCTCTGGACAGCAAGACCACTGACGGCTGGCAAGGAGAGTGCCACTTTGAGTGTCCCGACTGTTGGGAAGGGGTGGCAGAGGGGTGAGGCTGTGGAGTGTCGACGCAGCTCTACAGCACCGTCTGCTCGTTCTCCCGGGTGGATTTTCATGTCTGTTACGGGCAAACGGCACAACCTGATATAGTACTCGTACCTGCCCTACCTACGAGTACGAGTATATATCGTTATATGACATAATGGATGTATATGTCTTGTTATATGATCCATCTAGCTAATAAATAATAATGCTACACGTACGAGATGGCAAATAATAATGAGCTAATTCTAGGTAGGTGTGGTACCCGCTCTAGGTAGGTACGGTATTGACTCGAGGCATGTCCTGGCACTGGCGTGCAGTACTCCAGTCGTACAGTAGCCAGGTAGGTACGGTAGCCGGCGCAGGGTATACGATGGGCTGCAAACAGCAAGTTTTGTTGAATGGTTCTTGACCGTAGGTAGACACCTGTATCGGTACATGGACTATTATAATAACACAATAGATAGAATCTAGATACATACATAGAGTCTACGCTATACCTAATTAAAGCTAAAACCAATTGGATACTGATACTACTCGTAGGTAGTGCTGGCTCTCTTGACAGAGCTAGAGAGGGTAGGGTAGGTCCGTATGCATGTACACACGTATGTCATACGTTCGGTAGAATTGCCATATTATAAAAAAGGTACGGGAGGCAGGGAACTTTAGGTGTGTACCGTAGGTACCCCAGCCTGGTCACTTTACTCGTACGACGGTTGAGGTAGGTAGGGTACAGTACGGTAGTTGAGAATCACAATTTCCAGGTTCCAGGCAGCTCCCTGCTCCAGGCATGTATATTGTATAAAATGATAGTAGCAGTAGCCAGCTAGCCTTATTATTGGTAGTATGTAGGGATATTTTAGATTTTAGTTAGGGTATTCAGGGTACGTTTCGTAGTAGGAAATAATGGGAGATACTGCGTAGGTAGGGTACCTACTACTGTAGTACTAGCAGCACAACTCACGAGGCAGGCCGGCGGATGGCGAACTGTTGTAGGATCAGGTAGGATGGCGTTTTTGCACCCATTCAAATCTTGGAGTTTTGGGGTGACAGTTTTCCTGAATCTTGAACGTGTTTCCCAGCTCGCTTTTTTATCGCTGGATCTCACCACGTACAACTCTGTGAAAAGCAGGTCAAATATGAGGAACCGAATACCATAAAACGAGTTTTTTTACTACTACCCACGGGAGATGCCTTGAAACGAAATTGCGACGAAACTTGGAAGGACAATTCAGAATAAATACGAAGTCGTGCCGAATCCTCATCCACAGCGCGTCCGGACAGTGGCCTACATGCATGGCGCTCTCTAGATCGATATGGCTATAGAGCTCGCTGCACTGAGAATGATGTGCTCGTGCAGTATCGCTACTCGTACAAACGAGGGCACCATATGATGCAATCCAAGTTTGTACTACAGTAGTACGAGTATCTCCTACTACTAGCTCAGCTGGTATGCTTAGGTACTAGTAGGTAGGTACCCTACCCTACGAGTACGCGATTTGAGCAACCAACATGCATGCGACAGGCCTCGTGCATGATTTCGACGACTATTCGTTATGAATCTCTCGAATCTTATTCCTCCCTCGAATCGATATGATGCATTGATGATTGACGCCTCTTGCGCGTATATCTGGGTACGTATCCTAATTCCTATCCATATGTACGAGTACGATGTACCCTCGATCCTCGTCCGTATCGAGGATCATTCGACTAGGTACGAGTACCCTAGAGTGTCTTGTTCGAGGTAGGCCCCGCCGGCCGGACGCCAGTAGGTACCTACCTACCCTACGCTGGGGTAGCGGACGAGTACGATCGGCATGTATAATCGATCAACCTATCGCTCCCTGGAGGTAGGTAGGGTAGGTACGTAGGTACCCTATTTTAATTTAGGACTGGACTGGGGTAGGCTGGACCGATTTGCATGCCGTGGATAATAAATATAATAGTAGGGATACATGTCATATTACGAGTATAATAGTCAGCTACATACTCGTACATAGATAGTAGCTGTAGCTCTATTATATGTCGCTCTAGGGTCTAGACGCTAGATGATAGTGTGGTCCATCATGATCGTGTGATAGTAATTACATTACGTACGATGTGTGACTACGAGTAGTACTTATGTCGTGGCGAGAGTAGCGACCACCAAGACAGGGATAGAAAACCCCATCAAGACCCAAGAAACCCGCGGGAAGGGACGAGTACGTGACGGACGTTCCCAAGGTCCGCGGCCCAGCTGAAGACGAAGCGTCAGCTGGCTGTTGCTAGCTGCAACATTTTCGTTTTTATTTTATTTTCCTTGTTACACTGTTAAACTACATCGTGTACTTTACACAGTGTTTTGCTTTGCTATGTTTCACGCCTGCGGGCGAGTTGTTTGTTTGATCGTGTTTCTTGTGATAGAAATACTCCGAAAATAGTTCAGCCCAAGCAGAAGCTTGGAGACTGAACCTGCTTTCAGACTCATTGTGTTTCAGCCGGCCCAAGACTGGGTCCGGCAATCAGTTTGTAAACCTTTACCATTTCGTATGAGTTGCGGATCGTGATTGGGAGGAGAGACAATCCAGCGGACAGGGATCGGAGCACGTGCGGAACATCATCGGCACGCGGAGCACTTACAGCGGTGAACCTCTCGCCCGCCCTTGCTTGCCTCGTTCCGAACGCATGTCTTCCCGCGGTGCTCCTGGGAGTGTCCGTCCCGTCGGTTCCGTCGATCATCGAACCCTGTTTGGGACACAATTCGTCGGGTAAAGGCATCTCATTCGATTGTTGGCCGAGTGTCGCGAGCGAGGCATCCTATCGCTCCATCAACAAAACCCCAAACCGTTTCGGGGACCAAGGTGTGCTATTGCCTGTTGATGTCGGCCATCGTTGCGTTCGAGTGACCTGTTTGCCAATCCCCATATGAATATGACGATGCGTGATGTCGGTGACGCGATCCGTTCGGAGAGACTTGCGTGAGTGATCGAACGGCTTGCATTGGGATCCCATGGGCCCTACGTAGACGCGTGCACCGACCGGGTTGACCGACGGCCAGTAGCGGACAAACGCCAAGCGGTACCGACGAAGCGGTATTCCCCAGAGCGACCGCTATCGACCCGATCGAGGAGGCCAACCCGACTCGAACATTGAGCGGCAGTTTCCGTCCTTTAGGAACGAATCGATTAGATTTTCCAAGCTTCAGGCGTGGAAGACACGCCGATCAGGAAGATAGGTTCCGCACCTTCGCGGACAAACACATCCCATCTCCGATTGGGGTGAACGCGGGCAGATCGAGCTCTCCCGCGACTTTGAGACCGATTCTCGACCGAGTAGCGGAACACCAAGGATTCCGCTAGAACCAATCGAGATGTTTATCTAACTCACCGACATATTTCCTCGGTGATATCAGATCGGAGGCTGTGCTCTAAGGCAAGACACAGCTGCTACTGGTGACTGTTCGGGCCACCAACGGTCCCAAACAGTCCAGAGACAGGGCAATCAGCTCTTTCTACACCTAGGGTAAACCAACCCTACAACGTTCAGTCTCCAAGCTTCTGCTTCGTTCAAGAGCCCAGGCTCGACAAGCAGGAAGAGAAGGAGCTGGAGTGAGTTCATCAGGAGCGGCGCCTGAGACAGCAACGAGTTCTGTGGAGCGTCAGCATGGAGCCTGAGGACAGGAAAGGCAGGAGCCGGCAGGACCTGCCCAGCCAGACCGTGAAGGTCTACCGCCTCAACGGGAGCAGTGGTCAGATATACCAGTGGCTCCAAGACGTTGTGAGGAGGCACAACACTTCGTCGGCACTGCTACGTGCCGCCAGCCCGGAGTACGACTATGTCAAGGTGAAGGGCCTGATCATGGGACACATGGACCCAGGGCTCGCAGTCACCTTGGACAAGCGACTGACCAGCAGGAACAGGGGAGTGGAGTACTCTGAGGACGACCCCACCGGTGGTTACGAGTATGAACGCATCATCGATCAAGGGGACGGGGAGGAAGGACAGCGCATCTGGCGTCCTCTACCCTGCGCCGTGACCGGGATATCGGTCGACAGGCCTGACGGGGCCCCAGTCAAGCCCCAGGCTCCCACAAGGCCAGTGCAACACACTCGGGAAAGCATGGAGGAGTACCGCAGTGACATTGCTATCTACCAGTTCGAGATCAAGCAGTATCGCGAGCAGATGGACGATTACGAGAACGACGTGGCTCGCCATCAGTTGGCGGACATTGCTCGTTACATCACCAAGAGGGAGCAGCCCCAGAACGAGACCACGATTCTGCGGCGCCTCAAGAACAGGAGTCCCCATGAGATGGATTCCAACGAGAGCCAGTGGGCCTCAGCTTGGGCCATATATGAGTCGCGTCCCCGTGGATGTCTTCTGACGGTCAGGGAGGTCATCGATGCCATTGGCTCAGATGTGTACGACCACATCCCGGGATGCCGCGGCATGTGGAATGCGTACGTGCGTGGGACCAAGGAGACCTTCGGGTACAGGCTCGGAGGAGTGGTGTCTACACTAGACAACACGGAGAGGCTCCTGGATTTCAGCACCATCAAGATCAAGACAGCCGAGCAAATCGGACTGTATGCCAGGCAGGCAGACAGTGAGCGCGTCAGGGCACCGCCAGGGAAGGAGAATCCAAGAGAGCCGAGGGGCAAGAACAGGCCCAATGCTAGGACCCTTTCAAGGCCCTGCCGTCACTGTGGAGGAGATCACCTCGACCCTGAATGCCCGACCATTCGAGGAGATGGCAAGAAGCCGCAAACCAAGAGGGAGCTCGGGAAGGATCCCGTCAAGGATGAGCCTGGGGCATCGAGGCCCCGGGACTTGAAGTGCTCCGGGTGTGGCAAGCGAGGCCACTCCGTGGAGACCTGTTGGAAGCTGCACCCCGACCTGGCGCCGTCCAGGGGGAAGGACCGTTCCGTTGATCAGGGCTCCAAGACCGTCCAGGTGGCCGACAAGCCAGCTGAGTCCAACATGACCTACGCCAAGAAGGCGATCGCCGGCATGGGCATGGGGCGTACGTGCGGATTCATCGGCGAGGCGCTGAACGTAGTGAGCGACGTCGACACCTACGCAGCTGTCGCCAAGAAGGCCATGTTACGGCATTCAGATCCCGCCAGGCGTGGACACGAAGTCTACGCAGGGAGGACCGCCGACAGACCGGTTAGTGAGGACGCGGCCCGAGCCAGAGCCAGCCGGCTGCCCGCGTCTTTTCGTCCAGTGACGCCGGGACCGGCGGCAGGGGATGTGGTGGAGCGCAACCAGCCCATCAGAGAGGCGGAGCTCAGCGCCATCAACCACAGAGTGGTGGCGGCCGTTCGAGGAGCATCCGCCAAGACCATCCCCATGTCAGATGTCGCGGCGGGTTTGTCTCGCGAGGAGGCTCAGAGCATCATTCGCGGGTACTTCCGTGACGAAGGGGAGACATTGGAGGACTCCCGCTTCAAGAACAAGATCGAGGCTGGACTGCAGAAGGGGGGAGTGCATCTCTCGCTGAAGGAGTGTGTCCGGTTCGGATCAGAGATAGCGGGGATGGTGATCTCCGCTATACGGCAGGAGCTGGGGGTGGACTTGGACGACCAGGTCGCTGTCCCCCAGGGGGCCGGTGGCGACACAGCACCCGCCTCTTTTCAAGTGAGTGGCCTCGGGACAACAGAAGGACCCCGAGGAAAGTCTCAGGAGATCCGGGTGGTGGACGAAGTCACCTGGCCGATTGCTCGAGTGGACACGACTGGCGTGACCTTCAAGATGAACGGTGTTGTGGTCGACGACGTCGTCATGGACACGGGCAGCTCCTACTTCGCCATCATGCCGCAGAGCATGATTAAGGACTGGTCCTCGGTGATTGAAGACCCAGGTCTGCCGAGCACAGCCAGCAGCGCCCACGATGGGGACAAGGTGTTCCGCAGCAAGGAGAGGGTCAGGATGGAGCTCAACCCTGTGTTGGGCAGTGGACGTCTGATGATCGACACGTTCGTCCATTACATGCCAGGCAACGTTCCCGACCTTCTGATCGGAACGGGATTTTTCCTGGAGTATCACGCCCGAGTGGACGTCACAACCAACAGCCTGATCTACTACCCAGATGCGGTACAGGCGTATGTCCAGCCGGGACAGGCCCCCAGAGGAAGGCAGTGTTCCTTCCCGCTCTTGATGATGCCGGGAGACCGTGTGGCTTACCGTCGCATCCAGCAAGCTACCAACGACAGGTACCAGAAGTGGTCTGGCCTGCAAGTGACTGCGGGAGCAGGGGAGGCTCATTTCCTGGAGGGTCGCCAGCCAGCGCGCCCGAGTACTCCGCAGCAGAAGGAGGAGACCAAGTTGGGGAAGCCGCAGTCCGGTGTTCTGCGAGGCAGCCGCAACGAGAAGGGCTGGTGGTGGCCTGAAGTGATGCCGAGGCCTCATCCGGATGATGACCCATACCTGCCGACCAAGTTGGTCGAGGAGGGGATTGAGCCCAACCCAGGACCGGTCAGGAGCAGCAGTGGGGAGTCTGAGAGCATGACGCCACCCCGCAGCATGACCAGTGAGCCGACGCGAAGGAGGAGGCAAACCAGTCACAGCCCGGGCGACAGGCGCCCGTCCGCCCGGTCAGTCGGAAGATCTGCGACGAGGACAACTCCCCGGGGGCGCCCGCGACCGTTCATGACGACAGTGATGACCCGGGAGGAAGAGCGGAACCTCTCGGAGTTCGGAGCCCCGAGGAACCGTCCCCCAGTCAGATCCAGATCAGACGTAGCACCGGAAGGAGGGGGCGCAGTTGCCGGAGGAATGCCCCCGGAGGGAGGACCCTCCGATGAGGAAGGAGATGCGGCAGATTGGCCGGAAGGACACGGCGGGCCGCCAGGGCCCGGAGGCGACCCCGACCCTGATGATCCGGGCGATCCGGACGAGCCGGGTGACCCCGCGCCGCAGGGAGGTGCTGCAGCGGTGTCCGGACGAGACTGGTCAAGGGCAAACCACCTGGCTGGCGAGCTTCAGCACAGTACCCTGTGGGCCCGACTCCTCACGGGACGCGCCCCGCGTGGC
Source organism: Convolutriloba macropyga (assembly GCF_964194025.1). Lineage (NCBI taxonomy): Eukaryota > Metazoa > Xenacoelomorpha > Acoela > Convolutidae > Convolutriloba > Convolutriloba macropyga. The sequence continues at coordinate 38,220 of NW_027453023.1, forward strand.
CAGGGAGCCGTACAGAGGATGGCGAACGTGAACCAACACACTCTCACTCGCCAACAACATCAGACTCTTGTGCTGAACGCGCAGGAGAGAGTGCTGGCCCCGACCGAGCCTCTGATACAGACAATCAGGGCCATGGTGGGGGAGAGATTTCCGGTGGAGGAAGTACTGCGCCGGTGCTGGCAAGACACGAGCACTTTTGCTCATATTGTCTTGCTCATCATCTACTTGAGCAGACCAGGAAGGGACGCTCCGTTGAGGAGCCGGCTGTTCAACTACCTTTCCCAGTACCTGTGGCTTCATCGGTCGCCAGCCCTCCATAGGTACTTGGCGAACCATCAGCAGCTCGACCGACTGAGGCGACCCAACTGGAGCATTGATCTCACCGCTAGGAGTGTCCACGTGGTCGCTGAGTTCGAAGATCTCTTTCAGGCAGCCAACGGGGGAGATCTCACTCATTTTGGCGCCATGGCCAGATGGTGGGGGATCAGCGAGGAAGACATGAGCCAGATGGTGACTGAGTGGCAGGGACCAGACTGGAGCCTTGAAGTCCTGTACCCTGCACGCCCATTACCTATGGGCCCGATAGACACGGCTCAGTTTCAGCGGACTCATCAGCGTCATCTTCACCCAAGGCAGCGCCAGTGGAGCGTCGTCGATTGGGGCAACCAGGTGGAGGAACTCGTGTACACGGCACAGGGAGCCAAGATCTCCAGCCAGTGGGTCCGCCTGATGATTACAGATGAGCGAACCGCCCATGCGGTTTTGGCCCGTTACAAGACAGGGTCCAGAGACATGTGGAGGGGAGAACCTAATGTCGGGGGCCACAGTTGGCTCCCGGGTAAGCTGGTGGAGCTTGACCCCCAGGAAGTCGGATGGCCGAGCAAGAATCCCCGCAGGAGGACTGCAAAGGAGATCTTGGAGGCGGTTCTGAACACCGACACCCAGTTTGCGGACGACACTCAGAAGTTTAAGGTGCTGGAATGGCTCGGTGTCATGACCTGGGAGATGACGGCCGTGGAGAGACGCGACGATGGTTCCCTGGTCAGGGTCCATACGGCCCGGATCGTCCTGAGCGACCACGATTGCATCTACCTGGCCGACAAGTTCAAGGAGCGTCTCGCGGGTAGCCGGATGGTGTGGGCATCCCTGGGGAAAGTCTGGGACGCAATGGACTCGTTCCACCTGATGGTCCCCTCTTACCCGCCGGGTTTGAACCTTCGAGTGACGACTTACCCAGGAACCCCGGAGAACACCGGAGTAACCCAGGTGGTTAGGAACGTGTGGTACGTCCACCACCACACCAGGGACGCCGCCATCGACCACCTCCGGAGGGCCAGGAGGAAGGATGTAGTGCCAGCGAGTGACGCGCGCGGCAACGGGCAGCAACCCGAGTTAACCCCTGAGCTGTTAGGCGAGAAGGTGGATTGGGAACCCGACCAGCACATCGACAACGAAGAGTATTGGCGCCACTTTGACAGTGGGAGGCCATACTGGGCTATGGACGATGGCTGGGAGGTTGTCGTTCGTCCGCCAGATTACGAGGAGAGCGAGGCCGAGAGTCTCCCACACCCGAGGTGGAACAGTGGGGGACGCCGGAAAGCTAACCCGAAGAGCTTCTACGGGCGGATGGACAGGCCAGAGGCGCCAAGGCCACCGCCAGGGCCGCCAGGGCTACCAGATGATGATTCATCTGACGAAGATGATGGTGGTGGCGACGTGCCAAGAAGTGAGGGCAGTTTCCCGCCCGCGCCGAGACCAGAAGGCGGTTCGCCAGGGGCAAGAGGGGAAAGCAGCCGGTCGGCTAAGCAGCCTCGGCAAGCGCCGCCTGGCGATGACCCGAAGGGGAAGCGCCCCAGGCAGGAGGGACTCAAGGGAGGTCCCAGGAGCTTCGCGACCAGGAGGCGGAGCCGCCGCAGTGGCCTGTCTGAGACCGGCAGGCCCCCTCGTCCTACAGCACGGCGCCAAAGGGCGCCCGACCGAGATGTTGAGGCGAGGCAGTCCTGGATCATCAGGCGGGACAGCCGACTTACCTCTGACGAGTGGATCCGAGCAGGGGTCCCACAGTGCGTCCAGATCATCCAGGGAGCCGCAGCTCCAGACCGGACGTATCGCCAGAGGACCGGCTATGCGCCTCCCCCTGTGGGGAAGAGCAGACCCAAGCAGACTGGGTCAAAGGGGGCCAAGCCACGGCTGGAGGAAGCCACCGGCGGTACAGCCGATGAGCGCCCGATCAAACGCTCAGTTCAAGCGCAGAGCAGCCCAGTAAGCATGGCGGCCAAGCCAACCTTGTCCCAGTGGTGGCCGCTTGTCAGCATCATGTGCTTCATCATCGGCTACATCGCCCCGCATCTTCCTCAGCTGCTCATCATGTCTGGAGACGTGGAGCAGAACCCGGGCCCGATAGGGGCACCCGTGGTCAGCCAATGGGAGGAAGTGTTGGCATCTCTGGAGGAGTGGGCGCCTACAGCGTCCATCGTGTATAGCCAGCCACCCCCATTTCTCAAATGGTTCCTGCCGTCGTGCGGGGACGTTGAGACCAACCCCGGGCCACACTTATTAGACTCCATCACCTCATGCGTGCCAGACTCCGTGAAGAGTTGTGATCACTCTTCCTCAGTAGAGAAACAGATTGCAACAGATCAACAATCTGAGTCCCTCAGTCTGGGCCCTTATGGGTGCATGATTGGACATGGGGTGCATGTGTGGCAGAGCGGTGTGGAGGTGCGCCGCGAGAGAAAGGGGACCATCGGTATTGATCAGCCTATCAGTCAGTTCCAGTCGGACCAACTGCATCCAGACGGGCTGATCAACTATGCGGTCAGGGACATCAGGGTGGTGGACCGGTACTTTATGCCGAGCGTGCCTATCACTCTGGTTGAGTCATGCGCGTTGACTATGGCCGGGCTGCGAGCGGCCTTGGAGGAGGGAGTGCATGTGAAGAAGTATGTCTATCAGGATACGTGGCATCTGGCGCGAGATTACATCCCACAGATGCTGGACGTGCTACATCAGCATTACCCCTTTCAGCTCCCAAAGAGTGCCATCTCGCGGGCACTGGAGGAACTCCCCATGGACCTGCACAAAACCACTCCCAGACATTGGGAAACGGTGGGTCAGGTGGACTTATTCATCGCGGGCGGAGAGTGCCCACCGTTCAGCCAGGCGTCAGGAAGGGCCCGGGGGTATGAGGACCCGCGAGCGCATGTGACGCCAGCGTTGGTTGAGAACATATGTTATCTGTACGACGTTCAGAGAAACATGGGGGGGATTGGTTACATTATGGAGAATGTGCCAACAGCCGTGTTCGACCCAGTCAACCGTGCCATGCTGGGATCCCCAGTGGTGATGAACGGGGTGCCACTAGGATCAGTATCCAACAGGCGCACCGCCATCTGGCAGAATTTATTAAGGCGACAGAGCCTATGTCACAGATTCCAGAGCCGACCAGATAAGCCAGTAATCACCCTTCGGAAATTCCTGAAGGACTTCCCAGGGTGGTCGCCGCAGGAGGCGGTGGCTGATGTGACAGTCAAGTACAACGCCGATGGAGTCCATCGCATCCTGCCTAAAGCTATGGCTAGGCAGGACACCCACACCATGCGAGATTACCAGGGCAGGCCGGGGGCAGGAAAGCTGATCTTCAATGGCCAGCCGGAGCGCCCGACAACTGAGATCAAGATCAGGTCAGTGGGAGGAGACCCAAGGCATTTCTCCCACATTCCTGAGGAAATCCAACACACCATCATCGGGAAGTCCATCGACGTCAACATCCTGAGACACGTGATCAGGTGGGGGCAAGAGGAAGCTCGTCAGGACCCGTTCCCGGGGCAAGGCGGTGAGCAGCAAGCCTGGTTTGTGGACCCAGTGGCGGACGAGGCCAACGGGGGTGACAAGCTGGCCCCCACGGTAGTCTGCGCGCTGATGTATCTGGCAGCCTGGGCCCGGTCTGGGGGCATGTTAGGCGAGGCAGTGGCTAGGACGATCCTGTCCAGCGTTGCAGCCGCCACGGAGGCACCTTCAGACACACCGGCCTCATACGAGGTGGAGCCCAGCAACCCCAGGGCCGTGGACTGCGTCCAGGAAGGCGACTATGTGGAAGTCCCCTCAGAGAAGATGGAAGGGGTGTCATACCGCATGGGTACCACCCTTACCACTGAAGACCAGCAGATGGCCAAAGGGGCCATGGACTCCATGGGAGAACTGTGGAGCATGTCCAAGACAGATTTGGGCAGAGTCAAGAACTATGAGGCTACTGTGGATATTAAGGGTAGCCCTATCAGGCGGAAAGGCTACCGACTGAGTCACGGCGAGCAGGAATTCCTGGACGACTGGTGCCAGCAGATGTTGAAGGCAGGGGTGATCGAGCCTTCCAACGCAGAGTGGGCAGCAGCTACTCTACTGCCGCCTAAGAAAGACGATGACGGTCAGTGGACAGGCCGCAGGGTGGTTCACGATTACCGCCCGCACAACCTGCAGACAGACCAGTTGGCATATGTGGTTCCAACCACACAGGAGATACTGCAGGAGACCGCCGGCCACCAGTGGTATACAGTCTGCGACATCAGGGGGGCGTACAACACGCTACCCATCCGGATGGACCATAGGGATAAGACCTCTTTCTGGGGGGTGTCAAATCTCTACAGATATACCTGCATGCCCATGGGGCTGAAGAATGCGGGTATCTCCTGGCAAAGGTGTATCGACTCCATTCTGCAAAACGTGCAACGAGACGCGCTGGAGGAGTTGAACAAGGTCAGGCGTTCCGAACAGGAGGAGCCCCTTTCAGAGTTGTCTTACAAGTCAGGAGTCAAGGCATATGCAGATGATATAGTCATCTACAGCGACGGGTCTTTCGCCGAACATTTGCTGATGGTCCTGGTGGTCTTCGGCCGACTGAGGAAGGAGGGCATCAAGCTGGTGCCCGGAAAGATGAGACTAGCTGTGGACCGCGTGGCTTTTCTCGGACACTATATCTCCAAGGACGGCATCGCCCCCCATATGGACAAGGTACAGGCGATCAAGGATCTTGCGGCGCCGGTAGGAGTACCAGCGCTGAGGTCGTTCCTGGGGATGGCTCAGTACTACGCCCACTTCATTCCGAAATTCGAGGACATGAAGAGACCACTAACCCAGTTGGTCAGGAAGAACGTCAAGTGGAAGTGGGGCGAGGCTGAGCAGACAGCATTCGAGGAGATTAAGACATCGTTGACTACCGCACCTGTCCTAGCCACTCCGGACTGGGACAGGACATTTTATGTTCACACCGACTGGTCCAAGAACGGCAGCGGTTATGTTCTCTGTCAGAAAGACGATGAGGGCAGGGAACGAGTCATCGCCTACGGTTCGTCAGTCAACAACGACGCCGAGGCAAATTACTCGTCATACGAGGGCGAGTTGACCGCGGTCCGCAAGGCGTTGAAGGCCTTCAGATACTGGATCGACCGCCGGCATTTTGTGGTAGTTACCGACCATCTTCCGCTGTATTGGCTGCTGACCACACCCAATTTGCGGGGGAAGTTTGCCAGGATGGCTGTGGAACTCTCAGAGTATGAGTTCACCATTCAGCACCGAGAGGGGGCAAAGCACCAGAACGCGGATGCGCTCAGCCGACTCAAGACAGTCCCTGATATGGGGGCAACGCTGCTATCTCACCGCATGGTGGAGGCACCGACATGGGTGCTGCAGCAGGCAGCATCGCAGGTTCTGGTGACTTGCTTGGCAACCCTCACGTTCATGACCAACACCTCTGACATCTGGAGCTCAGAGGAAGATGTTGAAAGAGTCAAAGGCGCGGGCCGAGCACAAGCGGACCTGCCAGAACATTTGTCCGAGTATGTCTGGGATGGTGAAGCCATGTGGCGACACATGCCGTCGGGATACAAATTACAAGTCCCGCCGCCCCAGCAGAGGAAACAGATACTACACAGGCTACACCAGGAGCACGGCCACATCGGGCGAGGGCGCCTTTACGCTCTAGCAACCCAGTGGTACTGGTGGAGAGGCCTGTACACGGACGTCAAGCAGGTCGTCGGGCAATGTTCAGCATGCGACCGGGCCAAGAACACAGTCACATTCCGGTCCCCTGAGTTGAACTCGCTACCGGTCAGACCGATGTTTTATCGCGTGTCTTTGGACTGCGCGTCCAAGCTGCCGAACACTAAGAGCGGATATGTCGGCGTCCTGATCATGATAGAGAGCATGAGCAAGCACGTCGAGCTCGTATCTCTGAAGAACATGACGGCAGCAACAATCGCGCAAGCTTTCAAGGACAGGATACTCCAGAGGGTGGGTGCACCAGCAGAGGTCGTGACAGACAATGGTCCGGAGTTCAAGGGAGAGTTCAGCCTCCTGATGAACAAGGAGAACATCCGGCATGTCTACACGCCTTCCGACCATCCTCAGGCGAACGGAGCTGTGGAGCGCATTGTGCAGGCACTCAAGAAAGCCTTGCGCGCGTATGCAGCCAGCGACAGCGTCAAGACCAAGTGGGATACACTGATCCCAAACATCCAATTTGGATACAATGTCACACCCCAAGTAAGTACAGGATTCAGCCCGTACTACATCATGTATGGCAGACTCCCGCTATTCCCAGCACAGTACAGGGCACAATTCGAGGAGCCCATCAACCCAGAGGACTGGGAACAGCTGCACCATTTTATTGCAGAGAGGGCGCAGCTTTTGGCCCAGGTTATGCCAACCGCCATGGAGAATCTGATAGCGGCCCAGGAGAGAGACGCTAACAGATACAAGGAGCTGCGCAGCGGCGGCCGAAAGAGGGGCCAGGCCCGGTTCCAAGTGGGCGACTTTGTCTATTACAAGTGGCAGACCCGCACCACCCTGGAGTTGGGCGTCAGCAGGCACATCCTACGAGTCAAACGTGTGCTGCCCCATGATGTCCTGGAGTTGGAAGGCTCAGATGGGCGCACCAAGCGCGTGCACTCTTCCAACTGCCAGCGCTGCCGCGTTCCTCAAATCTACCGCTCCAACCAGACGGTGCAGTGGTCATGCCGATGCCTGTCGTGCCCGGAGGGAGAACATCAAGCTATCGTGTGTGACTCATGTGAGCAAGTATACCATGTGGACTGTTTGCCACTGGTTCCAGATTTTCCAGCGGATGCGAGATGGTGGTGCCCAGGATGCGCGCAGCGTTCGGCAGCACAAGCAGCTTTTCAGACTAACGCCACCATCATGGGATCATATGTTGACCCGTTCACATCCAGACACACTTATCAGTTTCGCCAGCCACACGAGGAACACCACGTATCGTTGGCGAAAGGGGGCAACGGTATGTCCTTTTACGGGTCAAGGCCGACCGCCCACGTACCAATTAATGTGGTACGTCTGGTCAACACACTTCCTACGACAGCTGTCGTGGCGAGAGTAGCGACCACCAAGACAGGGATAGAAAACCCCATCAAGACCCAAGAAACCCGCGGGAAGGGACGAGTACGTGACGGACGTTCCCAAGGTCCGCGGCCCAGCTGAAGACGAAGCGTCAGCTGGCTGTTGCTAGCTGCAACATTTTCGTTTTTATTTTATTTTCCTTGTTACACTGTTAAACTACATCGTGTACTTTACACAGTGTTTTGCTTTGCTATGTTTCACGCCTGCGGGCGAGTTGTTTGTTTGATCGTGTTTCTTGTGATAGAAATACTCCGAAAATAGTTCAGCCCAAGCAGAAGCTTGGAGACTGAACCTGCTTTCAGACTCATTGTGTTTCAGCCGGCCCAAGACTGGGTCCGGCAATCAGTTTGTAAACCTTTACCATTTCGTATGAGTTGCGGATCGTGATTGGGAGGAGAGACAATCCAGCGGACAGGGATCGGAGCACGTGCGGAACATCATCGGCACGCGGAGCACTTACAGCGGTGAACCTCTCGCCCGCCCTTGCTTGCCTCGTTCCGAACGCATGTCTTCCCGCGGTGCTCCTGGGAGTGTCCGTCCCGTCGGTTCCGTCGATCATCGAACCCTGTTTGGGACACAATTCGTCGGGTAAAGGCATCTCATTCGATTGTTGGCCGAGTGTCGCGAGCGAGGCATCCTATCGCTCCATCAACAAAACCCCAAACCGTTTCGGGGACCAAGGTGTGCTATTGCCTGTTGATGTCGGCCATCGTTGCGTTCGAGTGACCTGTTTGCCAATCCCCATATGAATATGACGATGCGTGATGTCGGTGACGCGATCCGTTCGGAGAGACTTGCGTGAGTGATCGAACGGCTTGCATTGGGATCCCATGGGCCCTACGTAGACGCGTGCACCGACCGGGTTGACCGACGGCCAGTAGCGGACAAACGCCAAGCGGTACCGACGAAGCGGTATTCCCCAGAGCGACCGCTATCGACCCGATCGAGGAGGCCAACCCAACTCGAACATTGAGCGGCAGTTTCCGTCCTTTAGGAACGAATCGATTAGATTTTCCAAGCTTCAGGCGTGGAAGACACGCCGATCAGGAAGATAGGTTCCGCACCTTCGCGGACAAACACATCCCATCTCCGATTGGGGTGAACGCGGGCAGATCGAGCTCTCCCGCGACTTTGAGACCGATTCTCGACCGAGTAGCGGAACACCAAGGATTCCGCTAGAACCAATCGAGATGTTTATCTAACTCACCGACATATTTCCTCGGTGATATCAGATCGGAGGCTGTGCTCTAAGGCAAGACACAGCTGCTACTGGTGACTGTTCGGGCCACCAACGGTCCCAAACAGTCCAGAGACAGGGCAATCAGCTCTTTCTACACCTAGGGTAAACCAACCCTACAACGTTTTACGGTATGTCCTTTTACGGGTCAAGGCCGACCGCCCACGTACCAATTAATGTGGTACGTCTGGTCAACACACTTCCTACGACACTTATACGCAACACGCGGCTGTAACATTGTAACACGCGCTGCGCGGACGTACAGGCACTGCGTACGTACATATTACGTACTAGTACGCGTAAGTAAGGGAGAGTAGCCATGCCGGCCTTTTACATCGACTGCAGCTACACTGTAGTGTATACCAGTAGCAGCAGGAGTAGCAGCAGCAGAGGCTCGAACCTAACTATGTATGCAGTATGTACCAGGCTCTTACACTATGTATGTATGTATGTATGTGTGCATCTCTAGAGAGTGTATTCACTCTTCTGTTCCTCCCGCTGTTTCGCCTGAATTCCGTCTATTGTTCGGAAAAATCCGTGCATCTTCTACGAATTCTACGGTATCCGTGCACCCCGGAAATTTGATGAGCAGAAATGGCACGTAATGCATAGAATTAGCACGGATGTCGTGGAATTATATGTATATTACAATTTACATACTAATAATGTACTATTGTGTAGGGTAGGTACTGCCGTACTATCATTATATTATTGGGGGAGGGGCCCAAGGGGGAGGTTGGCAGGGGGAGGGGCCCGAGGGGGAGGTTGGCAGGTTGCCGACTCCGAGGGGTTTCCCCTCGCGCCCTCGCGGCTCGCGGCTCGCGGCTCGCGGCTCGCCTCGCCTCGTCTCGCGCCTCGCCTCGCGCGCCTCGCTAGGGTCTATAAGGGTTTCATAGCGGCCGTCACGGTTACGGGTGCGGCTGCCGATGCGGTTACGGTTGCGGTTGCGGTTCGCGGTTCCGGTGAGATGCGTTTCCCGGAAACAGAGAGAGAGACAGCCTAGCGTTTCCCGGAAATATATAGCTACCAGTACTACCGCACCCTTCCCCCCGCCGGCAGGAACCTGACTGCCGGCCAGTGCCCACCCATGTCATCCTGACTCGGACTATCCCCCCTGACTCGGACTATCGTGTTATTACGGGCTATTCTATGGTTTCTATGGATTCTATGGTTTCCGGAGATATTCCCTGTATATTCCAGGGTTTCCATAAATTCTAGTCGTACTGTACACTATCGAGTCTCCTTAAGTACGTACCCTGACTACCCGGCTCCACATGTAAGGAGCGGTTTTGGGTTGAGGTATTCACAACAAGTAGGTAAGGAGATATCTGGATGTATCCCCCGGATATGTATGGACGATGGGCATCTTTAGCTGCTAACCTACTTATAGATAGTAGGTAGGTAGTAGGTACCCTACCCTACCGTTTTTCAATTGAAACTTGAAAGTTCCGACTTTCAAGCCTGAATTGTAGTTGAAAGTTGATACGTAGGGTATGAGTACGCGTAAGTAAGGGAGAGTAGCCATGCAATCCGGGCTTTCATGTCGACTGCAGCTACTCGTACACAACTGTGAGTGTGTATGCAGTAGGTATGGACCAGGCATCTACTACCCTATTTATACTCCAGGGTAGGTAATAGGTGGTTTTGGAGGCTTCCAATGCCGGTTTCATAAGCTTGTAATTAATCGATTATTAGGATGGAAGAAAGTTGGTAGTCTACCCATCAATGGATAGCTCCTACTGCTTAATTACAAGTACCTACTACCAAAAGGTGATAGGTTCATTACAAGCCAGAATGCAGCCGCAAAGCTGGAAAACAGGGGGGCACAGGTACCGACTCGTACCAATCTCCTACAGTCTACCTACGGTACTTGTATTCGTACTCTCATATATATATAGATATATCGCTATTATCTATCTATCTACATATATAATATATATATTATAGTACAGATATATATTATATATATATATATATGCATTCTGGCATGTAACGAACCTATCACATATAATATATATCTATATATATAATATAATAAGCCTGCTGTACTCGTACTCGTACATTCTGAAGTTCAAACTAAAAAGTAAAAAAAGAAAACGTGTCACCCCCTGCTCGTAGGGGCCGCAAAATATACGAGAGTACGACGGAGGTGGGGTAGGTACCCTACTATACTCGTACCTAGCAGCAGGCGCGAGGCAGCCTCCTGCTGGTACGAGCCTCCTGGTAAGAGTACGAGTAGCAGTATCTCACACAGTACTAGCATGCCTATCCTCGCACAGGTCCACGATCAGCGAGAGGTTACGAGCTCCACCAAGGTACCCTAGGTACCTACCCTACCTGAAAAGAGGGGAGTGCTCCAGGTTGTCTGCCAAAGCAAAGGCTTGGGCCAGGCCGCCACGTTGTCGGCAGCAGTTGGCTGCGCAGACTGCAGGAAAGCTTTTGAGTGGCGAACTTCACAAGCTGCCCAGGGTTATAATGATTGTTCGCAGCATCTTGCCAAGCACGGGCGGTTGCACAGTTGCCTTCTACTGTCACAACGCCCAACACTTGTCAACTCCAATTTGGGGCCGCGCAGCCGTTGATCTCAAGCAGGGGGGATCTGTGGTCAGCCCTGGGCGATACTTGGGAGCACGGCAGCAGTATATTTTTTCGCAAGCCCATGGCGCCCCGACCGGAGACTGTGTGGTCTCCACCCAGTGGCTGGAAGACAACCTCGAGGAAGTCTCTGTACTTGATGTCCGCGGGAAGGTGTGCCCACTCAAATACCTGCCGCTGCTCAGCTGTCAGGGTCGTCCCCATGCCTGCCCTGCCTGTAACTGCATATGGCTCTGTGAAGGCCTGGTGTGGTGTAGGGTGGGGTGGGGTGATTTGGCGTGCGGTGGCCAGGCAGGGGACAAGAGACAATGACCGGAGACGAGCTGACGCATATAGTCTGGCATATAGTCTTGCCGTTACAGTTCAACTAATCAGTGTCAACTTGACATTGTGTTTCATGCACACGCATCGGCGTAACCGCCACCAACAGGTAGAACAAACTGAGGTTGAGGAGGGAGTACAACAATCTACCTACCTGGAACTGTATGATGACTACCTTGCAGGCCATATCCCAGGTGCCTGCTTTGCATCGTGGCTGGCAGACGGCATCGACACCACTTCCCCTGTCCCCGCGCAGCTGACGGCCGACAATGCACTGTTCTCCGCCTGCATGGAGGAGAAGGGTGTGGGGACTGATCGGCCAGTGGTTGTGTATGACATGGGTAACTCCCTGCTGGCTCCGCGCCTGTGGTGGGCGCTGACATATCACGGCCACCCTGAGGTAAGCAGCAAACATACAGACATAAACGTGTGAGCACCCTCTTCCTCGGCCCTGCAAGCCCACCTGCTTGACGTGCGCGCTTTGTTCCTGCCACACAGTCGCTAAACCTTGACCTTCAATTGTTGGGATGGTAATACGAGGGATCTTGACATGACAGGTTTACGTTCTAGACGGAGGATGGGCAAAGTGGGATGCAGAAGGCCGGGAAACATCAATGGCAGAGCCATGCCCTCTCAAGGTCCGCAGTCGCCTCTCACACTGTCTTCTAACCAGGAAGCGCCGACGACCTAAGACACATCTGCAGGACTATATGGGGAAGCAACTCTCTGCCGCTGGGAACCTTGCCTTTACCAGCTCTATCCAATGGAGCATAACTGCTGAATAACCCCCCCCCCCCCCCCCCCCCCTCTCTCCCCCCTGCCCGCGGCGGCTCCCAACATCACAACAACACATACAAACAGGTGTACGCAGAGTTCTCAGGTTTGCAGCAGCCGCAGCTTAGGGCTGATATGCAGGAGATGCGCTTTATGTTGGACGAAGGGCAGGTGGGGCATAACACCCAGACACTACATGTACTGAAGCATTAAAATCGCAACATGGCACTGCCTGCCCCTACTTCCAGGTCTCTCTGAAGGATGGGTGGGTCGCAGTTTGAGGAGGGGAGGGATCCGCCTCGCTGATTCTGCAGCTGTTCTCAGCAACACAAATCGCTACCTCAGGTGTCATCCCAAGAGGTGATCATTATTGATGCACGAGACCAGCCACAGTTTGACGGTACTGTGCGAAGGTCGAAGCATGCTGGGCGCATTCCGGGCGCCATCAGTCTACCCAGAAAGAAGCTCCTCGACCCAGGCACTGGAGTGCACCTGCCAGTAGACCAGCAGAAAGCTGTGCTGGAGGTGCAACCCCCCCCCCCCCCCCCCCCCCTCATCTCTGTGAATTTCCTCTCAATGATCGTGTCTCATGTCTCCTGTGTCTCATGTCTCATGTCTCATGTCACCTGCGTGCAAAGCGCTAGTCATCTTGATCCGCGACGTAGCCGCACCTGCGGTGTTCAGAGTCTCTATCCTGCCTCCCGTCCTGCTTGCCTCTTTCCCTCCCTGGCCTCTCTGCCTGACACTCTGAGTTGTATTGCACTGTATTACATTGTCATTTTGTCACTGCTTGACTGTATTTTGTCTGCCCTCACCTTCCCTTCCCTCCCTGCTTCATGACCAAGCTTGAACCACCACGTGTGCTGGGTCGACTGATCAGTACTCTTGTTGTTTGCGTGTCGTCGCCTGCGGGACCTGACAGGAAGCCGGCATCGATTTGAGCGGCAACAAAAGGATTGTTGCCTATTGCAACGGTGGGGTTGCCTCTACCACAGTCCTTCTTGCGTTGCACCGGCAGGGCTTGACCAATATTGCCAACTACGACGGGAGCTGGAACGAGTGGGGCAATCGCGATGATGTGCCGATAGAATCCTAAGAATGAATGGAGCTGGTGTCGGCATGTAAAGCGCTTCACTTCACCCTGTAGGCTTTGCTGATTTCCGTTTTACCAAGCAGAATTCATGGTCTGCTGCAGCATCACCTACCCAGCCTGGCCCCTTGAACCCTCCACAAAACGCTGGAATGATGTGCCTGTGCGGTGCATTATCATTTGTTGCATGACCTGTGATGCCACCCAATGTGGGAATCGATGTGCTCTGTGTCAGGCCTCACACTCCCTCGAGGAAGGTCCAAGAGGGCGACTCAGAAAGCTCACGGATCGTTGAATTACCAGCTGCATCAAACCGAGGGGCGATCCAGACAGTCGGAAACAGTTGGCAGCTCTTCATTGTCTGATACATACAGCATAGCTACCTTGCAGTGCGGGGACCCCCCGGCTCTGGCGAGGTCTGCATGTTCCCTTTGTGTAAGGATACTCTCTCTCTCTCTCTCTCTCTCTCTCTCTGTACAATGGCTACCTATCCTACTGTACTCAGTTGAAATTGTTGGTTGTTTGATTAAGTTTGATTGATACACGGCATCAGAACGCAGGTTGTATAGTAGCGGGGTGGGGGGTCAGGCAGGGGATAACAAATATAGACCATATGCTAGTATGTTTGGTGAATGGGGATGTTAAACCTATAGCATTTCCTCTAAGAGATACTACAGAAGTAGACCCTGGAGCTTCCTCCTGCCTGGTAGCATAGCGGCTGGTGTACAGTTTTTCGGAACACGGTCGAGCACGCCTGCATGCCACCGCGGCGGCAGGGATTTTTCTACGGATGAGATGAGTGTGTACCTTACAACAGTCAGTGTACGTGTACAACGCTACGAAGCACTAGAGGTATACGGGCCGTCGACAGGGAGTAGGGACCCCGTCAACAGGGATTTTTCTACGGATCGAGATCTGGTCCAACGGGAACTGTATGCAGGATACCGTACAACTTACAAGTGCCTACAGTACACGTTGTTGCCACGTACGTGTACGGTAGCCTGTAAGATACCGTACTTACACCCTACGTAGCACCATTGTCCATTTGGATTTTGGACTTTGGATCCTGGCCGCCGGCTGTACACGTGCATGTAATTTGTCGCGGCGTATCAGACATGCAGTCTGCGACATCGATATCGGCCCTGCATGCAGGCATAGTACGTGCCCTCTACGTGCATATTCGCATACGTACGTAGACATAGGTACGAGTAGGGTACTCGTACCGCCTACTCTCGTACTTACTCCGGTAGCTGTACAGCCCATGTTGCGACGGTACTCGCACGTAAATTTCGCGTAAACACTCGCGCGCTCCTGCTGGCCACAAGCCAACCTAACCTGATTGCCCACAACTGCACAGCGGCGATCACGCACGGGGTGTCCAATTCCACCAGCCCCGTGATTGCTATCACTCTCAGCCTCCAGCTATCAATCTGTCACAGGTGGTGCCGGCGGCGGCGAAATTATAACATAGCGAGCCTCGGCCAGCCCGCTCCAGCCTCCAGGGACCGCTAGCGCTCGCTATGGCGGTGTCCCTGCGCGCTGCGCAACTTGCCCCTGGCCACGTCCTGGGCCAGCCACCGGCTAGAAAGGCAATTGTCGGGAGGAGCAGGTGGCTGGCTAGGCGCTCGAACCGTCGTGGCACATCGGTGACTGCAGTGGCAAACGAGGGCAGGTGTGTTGCAAGTTTGATGCATGCCAGCGGTTGGCGAATGCCCCCTCCACCCTCTCCCTGGCCCCCTCTCAACTCAGGTACTGCTCCCAACCCAGCCCCTCTGCGACACAATTGATTGTTTCCGTGTGTTGTTCCCCACAGAAGTGTCTCTACTTGCACTGGCATCAGCTTCAGTGCCAGCGGGCTGGCCTTCCCGTATCACATCGGAGTTGTGCGTGCCCTGCTGGAGGAGGGGCACATCGACCACAGTACCCCACTTGCAGGCTGTTCAGGTGGGGCGCTAATCAGCGCGCTGGTGGCTTCTGAAGTCGACCCAGACGACATCCTGGCGGGAGCAAAGGAGTTGTACAGGTGAAGACAGTCTCACTGAGAACATGTGGGTTGTACTTGGGGCATTTGCAACTGAGAGGTGCCCCGGCCTCTGCCAGCGCTTGCTCGTTCACTCTCCCGACCCTTCCCCACCCCCACTTCCACCTGCGCTTCATCTGATGGCGCAGCGTTTTGCCTCATTGAGGGACTATGCAGGAGGAGACATAGTGTGGCAAGGAGTCCCCTTCATCTTGAACAAGCTGTTGCCACCTAATGCCTATGAAATGGTCAGTGGGCGGGTCACAGTATTTGTGACGCAGCTGTTTCCATGGCAGGGAGTCGGCGTGAGCGAGTTTCGCTCGAATGAAGATCTCTCCCAGGTAGGACTGCACTTGCGTCAGCTACCCATGCTGGGCACAAGCTATGGCAAGTGTTAGAGTTTGGGTTCCCGCCTCATTTCTGCTGTGTATTTTGCTCCCCGGATGGTATCACAGGCGCTGACTGCTGGATGCTATATGCCGTCGTCCATCCTGAACGAGGGAGTCCTCAACAAGCTGCCATGGGTGGCAGGAATTCCTGCCGCCATAGAGTTCCGTGACAAATGGCATTTAGATGGTGGGCTTGTGGGGTATGTCACGACCCATCTCCTGTGTTCCATGCAGGGCCGTTGCGGAAGCCCACGGCCTCATAGGGCCCAACAGCCCTTGTGCGCACCCTTGACATCACGCGTGCTGCCGTTGCAGATCAAACGTACTGCCAACGATGGAGGAGTGGGAGGCCACCGTGAGTGTATCAGCGTTCCCCACCACCCTACGCAGCTTGGCACAGCTCGAGGCAGGAGCCTGCCCTCCCTCCCCCCCCCCCGGCGGCCCCGCTTCCCCTCCGTTCTTGAAAGCAGAGCATGTTGGCCTGTTGTTCCCCACCCCCAAACACGCCCCCAATGCCATGACCAGATCACCCTGCAGCGACGGTGCAGCACCTGACCGTGAGACCCTTATGACCTTGAGTAGCAAACTGGCCCTGGCCACCCCCCTTCGACCCTATGAACCCCCAAAGTCAGAACCTGCGAGGTCCTTTCGTCACACTCTGTCGTTGAGGCTGTCCAGAAAACTACCTCCCGGTTCAAAGAGAGGGCTTCCATGTCGATCGCTCAGGACAAGGCTACGGGATCGCAACTTGAGGGTGACTGGCAAAGGACCCGAGTTGAATTCTTGAGACACTGTCTCATGGCTCTGTTAACTTTCCTTATGCAGGGCCGGCAGCTTGACATCTATCCAGACATGCTGCCCGATGAGGAGTTCCGGTTCAGTGCTGCCGAGTATCAGGACATTATCTTCAAGCCCAAGGAGGAGGAGGTCCTGCAATGGTTGCATGACACCGGGTATCGGACTGCAAAGCACTGGGCTGCGCAGCCGCAAGATCCGTCCACAGAGGAGGCCGGAGAGAATGCCTGATCGCATTTTTTTGTGCCCAGCATCAACGCACAGCTCGTACGTGCTGTTGATACATTCCCAGCACTCGTCCTCGGGATGCCCCATGAGGTGCGGCGAGGGAAGGGGAGATTGCGTCCATTAGGCGGGAAAACACAATCAGGAAAATGTGTTTCATGTGTGTGAGACGCATGCAGCCAACAGACGAGAGGAGATTTCATGCGCGAGGGCTGTGTTGGCTGCGCGGTGTGGAACATGTGAACGGATGTGAGCGGCAGTCAAGAGCATTTCCTCCATCCCAGGAGCAAGGCTGTAGGGACTCAGGATTCTTCAGGAATTCAGTATTTTTCCCAAGGCATTGAACAGTTGCTATGCGTCTGCATGCCTCCCCGTGGACTCCGCATCATAGCGGAAGCTGCGGGAGGCAGGGCCATTGCATGCGCTGCCCTGCCACATCTCTCCGCATTTATCGAGCCCGTCACATTTGTATAATCTGGTTGCCAATTGCTCCACACCAACCGACTTCTTGGTCGATCCGGGTGTGCATGGCCCTGAACACTACTGGCCCTGACGGGTCAGACGTCCATCTGGGGATACCCAGGAAAGAACTGGACCGGAATTGGGGGAAGGGCTGGTTCTGAACACGGCTGGAAACGGTGGCAGGAGCTGAAGCTATGCACATCTGCATCGGTGGATTTCGACATCCCTCGTTTGCTTTTTTGAGAGGAGGCCTACTGCTTCTTGTAGTAATTGACCACATCTTCAGGAAATAGACCGTTGATCTCGTTGATGCATTCCAAGGCGCGATCGTCCAACTTGGGCACGCTGCTGAGCGACTGCAGGCAGGCAACACGGAACACACACACACACACACACACACACACACACAGAAAAGGGGCTCAGCCTGGGACATGGACAGCAGTCAGCAAAATCCAGCGTAAAAGCTGGATGTCTTCACGCAAAGGCACGTACTTGGAGGTTCTTGAGGGCCCCGCTGGTCACGAAAGAGCGCCGTGCGTTTGTATCACCCGGCAGAATCGACGCAAACTCCGCGAGCACGTGCCTGAGCATGTCAGGGGGCGTGCTGGTCTTCACCAGGGGCTCCAGCTGTGTGTGTGCTTTGCATTCCTTCACCACCGCTTTTGCGGCGGCTTTTATCTTGGTTTTTGTCTCCCCCTCTACGCACATCGAAGCATGCACTATCCAGAGTCAGAAGCGGGCGCGCCACCATGTGCAGGACAGTTCAGCTCATGTGCAATGCGGCAGACAGAGCCGTGGGATACGTGCCTGGTAGGATGTTATACGTCGGCTCCAGAACAACCAGGAGCCCGGCGTCGGCAAGCATTTTCCCTGTCACCTGCCCGTGGTTGGCAATCTGCTCGACCGTCCAGCCGGCTGCCCCCTTCATGCTATTGTCCTGGCTCAGCAGCGCCGTCTTGAGGCTTGTGGCAGCATCAGCATCCAGCAATTGCTTGGCAATGTGAGCTCGCATGCTGGCAATGTGGCCCATTGACAGCAGGGCAGCCAAGCTTTCCGGCCCGACGTTGCTCAGCTCGAGGTTCTTCACCAGGCATGTGCAGCCGCCGTTGGAAGCAACCACCTGCATGCACATCCCAACAACCAGTGGAGCTCATCCTCACCGGCCCCCTCTCTGTCTATGCTGGCTGCATGATGTGTGAGGTGGCAGCAGGGCCTCCCTTCGACAGCCCGGAATTCCTGGTAAGGTAAAACAGGGAGCGTGAGGGGGGCTCAACATGCCTCTGCCAGCTCAGGGGTTCTCCGCGAGACTTCCTGGACAACAGCTGCCGCGCAGCGGCGGGTCGGGGCGTCATCCACATCAGCCAGTGATTGAAGAATCTGTGGCATGACATTCTGCTGTACGACCATTTCTGCGAGCTCTGTGCAGTGCTTGGCGACCTGGCTGAACATCTGCGCCAGCCAGCAACCTGTTCTTCAGCAGGTTGGCAGACAAAAAATTCGCCGGGCCGCCCAAGGCAAGGCCACACATTTCGTAGAGTTTCAGCCAGTGTCTATACCAAGCGGTGAGGAGGAAGGATGGGATTTCCCGCAGATTGATGGGTTCTAGTGGCCCCACCCTCAGGCCAGCAGCCCGCAGCGGTGACTCTGTAGTGCGGGCCTGGAGGATGGAGGCGACGGCGGGCAGCGCATTGCAGCCCACGACACGGCGTGCCAGCGGCTCGTTGTGGTTGGCCACGTTGGCTAGGAGTAGACATACATGCATCTTCATTGACTGCGGCGCCTCGTCCTCGGGCATCCGGAGATGGCTGACGCAAACGTCTATTGTGGGTTCATCGGTTACCTGGTCACCCCCAGGGACGTCAGTGGCAGCATCACTTGTCCCCATGGTCATGTCGTCAGGGTAACCTCAAAGACACGTCCGTCCGCATGAGTCCCAGTGTGGATTCACGCGAGGTAGAGGGACGAGACCACCAACGAGTGCTGCGCTCTGCCAGATGTGAGGGCGACGTACCAAATCAGCAAAGTCGTCACCCTTCTCGACGAGGACGTTGAACGTCTTGACAGCTGTTTCCTTTACCTTCGAGTCCAGGGTCTCCATCTGTCGCCGCACTGGCTCCAGCACCCCGGCATCCACGATTGCCTGGGCGCAGGTGCGGTCATGGCGAGCGACACTCTACCATGGAAGACGTGGAGTCCAACGGTCCAACACAGGACACACCTCAGCCTCAACCCCCCAAAAAGCAACGGCTGATTCGAGTGCCCGCCGCGCATAGTGACAGGCACATGTATGCATGACACTGCTTGTGTGCACACATGGGTCCTCTAAGATTGCCCTACATGCGAAACGTGTCGATGCGGCAGAGCCTAGGAGGAAGGAAGACGCAGGTGTGTGCCGCTGCAGAGAGGGCTGGATCCCATGGGTGAGATGGGATAGTGTTTTGCATGAGGAATCCAGTCAGGAGTAAACAGCGAATTGCAACCCTGCAGAGTCCGGGGGGCATTGATTGCTGTCACCTGTAAAGATATGTTGGCAGCGCATCGGATGTGGCTGTTCTCATGGCTCAGTGACTGCACCATCTCATCGAGGATTCCGCACGCACAGATCTCATGGGACGCCTGAGAGTTCTGGCGGCCAAGCTGCCCAAGGGCGCTCAACGCGTTGATTTGGATCCCCATTATCGGGTCTGTGCCACCATCCCAATCAGGTGAGTAATTGTCTGTCCTTTGCTGTGGGACGATGGATGGAAGCCACACTTGTCTGTGAATGCAGAGCTGCTACTGCAGCCGTGTTATTGGGGCGTCACCTTTCACTAAGGGGCAGGTGAGCAGGGACAGCAGGTCGTGGCTGACGAGGGCTTCCATGGTGGCCCCGTTGTCCTTGGCTTTCAACAGTTCCTGACCGAGACGGTAGAGACATGTTTGTGGACATACTTGTGAGCTTCTAGAGGAGGGGGATATTTCAGTGGTGCACCACAGGCACTCCAGCGTGTCACGTCTTAATTTGGTCATGCCTCACGTGATACGTTGTGACGTGCAGGAGAGCCGTGATATGTGCATGATTGCCAAGGCAGGAGGGAGGAAGTTGAGCGATGAGGACTAGCTAAAGAGGCAGAGCAAGAGGACAGCGAGGAGGGAGAATGATAGGTAGCAGAGACGGAAGGGTCGAAGGCACGAGAGGAACAGCCAGGGGGCAGAAGGGACAGGCCAGCAGGAAGCTGAACTGCGGAACCGGGGTACACCTGCATGTTGCCCACAAACTGAGCCCGCGCCGCCTGGTATGCATTAACCGCTGTTGCAACCTTGTGAGCGGCACCTCCATCCGCAGCTGCTTGACTTAGATTCGCAGGCATGATGACAGATGGGTTTTGGAGCCGCGCCAACTAGGGTATCTGCTGCAGGGGTATTAATCCAGTTCGCTGACTTCCTTCCTGCCGATACGACGGAGAGCTAGGGGCAAGTCGACAGTGCTGCGGCACAGGTGAGCGGCAGTCACGTCAGTGGCATGATTGCGAACAGCTAACAAAGGCGCTCTAGTCAGTGGATCTTAGATGTAGGGATGTGCTCGTGCGGGGCCCCACTATGGCCTTTCGAAAGAGCGGGTTGCAGGAGCGGCATGTCAGGGCCCAGCGTGCGGCCCAACAAAAGCAAACAGGCCGAGAGTTGCCTGCGCCAGCCAGGGGTTGAGTTACGCGTCAAGGTTACCTGGTCAGAATCACCAGCACGGAAATGGCACCGCAGTTGATTTTTTTCTGCTCTGTGTATCCTTTCTTGCGTGTCTCGTTGTTGCATTTGGCGTTTGCCGTACCCAGCTGCTGAACAAACTCAGCTGGGCGCATGTGTCCTAGCTGGTCTGCAGGTGCGGGGCAAAAACCCAGACATGGCCTGTACTAGCTGGAGAGATGGCTAGGTATGTAAGAGTGACTCTAGAGTAGGTATCGAGCAGGGGGTGGGGAAAAAAACGATCGATCGAGCAGGGGACCGCGACTGGACATACCGTATATGTAATATTTGAATGGATCCTGCCGTTTGCTACGAGTAGGGTACTCGTAGGTGACAAGGTAATCACATACGAAAGGAGCAGGCTCACACCTAGGGCGTCCAGTACTCGTAGGTACCTAGCCTTCACAAATGAGCTCTCTACGAGGTCTTAAAAAACTGCAGCGGTAGGTACGGTACCTACCGGCCTACTTGCCCCCCGTGTATAGCGATAGTGTACCAACGCGACCTGCGTGCAAGAGCTGCGCCATAAATAAAGCCAGGGTCTGAACTCTGAAGTCTATAAGCCCCCTGCCTGCGGGGTTCGTGGTTGGTGGCGCGGTTCGTGGTTCTCCCGTGATGTGGGCATGAATTCCGGGCGATATTCGTATTTATGCGGTATACCTTTCGTACTCGTGCCCTACATAAACAAACCCCCATTTTTCCCTGTTTTTTCAAAAAAATTAAAGCTAGCTGCCCGCGCGCGTATCAGATTAGTAGGAGATACTCGTATTCGTACTGGTTTGGCAACAAACGCGAGCTAGATGCTCCGGCACGGCCAGCTATCATGCGGAGAACACAGCATATGACGTATGGCCTGCTAGGTGCCATCTGACCGGTTCGGAGGCTGGCTTTGAGTAGGATGCAGCCACCGCATTCAGAGGCAACCATATCTTCCCAGGCATGGAACCCACGCTCCCCTCCAACAATCACAGGCCGGATTACGTGGGAGGAACTGCTGACCCGCGCTGCGGCTTCCAGACCCAGCCATGGCAGCGAGGCCAGATAGCCATTAAAACATCATGTCACTCCACCCTCCGAAATCTGGTTCGAACAGGCAGTGACACATCACTCTACTCTGCCAGCTGTGGCGTGCTATGCTCCATTTATTCGCCTGCGCCGTCATGATTGCTCGACATCTTGTGGCATCTTGTGACCCACATATTCCCTGCCTACGCCAGAGTGGCACAATGACTCAACTAAAGTTGTATTCTAGGATTAATGCAGTGGCGAGGACTCGAGAGAATGTGTCTGCGAGGGACTGGTGACGTGGGGTTGGGGTTGGGGGTGGTGGTGGTGGTGGTGGTGGTGTGTGTGTGTGTGTGTGTGTGTGTGTGCGTGTGTGTTAGGGGGGGGTTGGGGGGGGGGGGGGGGGGGGGGGGCACGTCTGGTACTCGCACCCCCTTGCGTGGATGCTTGAGTGAGCAGCAACGAAGCTTCGAGTCAGTCATGGCTATCGGCCCTACACCAGCTTGGAGCCGAGCTGGTGGCCGGCCTTCCCCCAGCCTGGGATGCCCCCAATCACTCTCCCAACGCATGGCCTTTCCCCGGGTAGCAACGGAGGCAGCGCAGCGTGGCGGAGGGTGTCCAGCATGGAGTCCTGCTTGAGGGCGAGGAAGCAGCCGTGGTTCTTTGAGCTTGGGCCCGGTGGAGTGCACCCCGATGTGTTGCACCAGGGAGGGGCGCAACTCTAACGCCAGGGAAGGGCGTGCACTCCAGTCCTCTAACCGTCCGATCAGAACGTCGATGGGGGCCAGAGGCCGGTGTGCGCCTTGTCCTTTGCCCAAGGAGAGGGCCAACTGGTGGTCAAGCCACTGCCTAAGGGCTGGCACCTGGGGCTTTGTTGGGAAGCCGATAGCCACAGTCCCTGCGATGTGGTGGCGCCCGAGTGGCAGCAGCCGGTGGTCTGTTCCGGAGGCTGTACACATCAGCGAGATGAAGAGGTTGTTGAGCGCTTGCTTGCCTGCAACGTGGCTGTTGAGGAAGAGAGCGAGAGACAGGAGGATCGCGAGCTGCCACCAGGCCATTCTGAGGGCCTTGAAGGGAGCGGTGCGGGAGAACAGTGCCTGGGCCAACACGGACAGGACCAAGCCAGCAAGGCTGCAGCAGAGTAGCATGGGCAGAAAATCGATGCTCTCCCAGCCATCCCACGAGTCGTTCACAAACAGTTTGACGTAACCGACCCGGCGCTGCTGTTCTGGGGACAGCTGGCTGTGTGTGCTGCGTATCAGCTCAGACACCATGTCAGACATTGCTAGGGCATCATCCTCCAGTATCAGGGTCCATGGCGCCGTGGAGTTCTCGCAGGTCGCGAGGGCGGCTGTGTAGTCGATGATCTGCAGCAGGCGGGCCTCTGGGTCAGGACAGGCCATTGCATCCTGAACATGCCATGTAAGGAGAGAGGGATGGGGTGGGGTTGGCGAGGGAGACGGAGGGGGAAGGCTTCAACAACCCCCACCCCTTCCCTGGTGCGCAGCATCTCCGTCGGGGAGTGCAGGAAGAGCGAGTGCACGCGGGGAGAAACAGATAGGCAGGGGCAGGGAAAGGGACGCGGAGGGGCTGGGCAAATCAGAAGCGAGAGCGCAGGGGCGGGGGGCAAGACGGAAGGAGAGAGGGCACGGCCTCAGCAGCATTCGCACAACAGACCTCCAACACGTGCCATGGATAGCCGTTGTGCTTCGGTTGGCGCCAAGAGGCCTTGGTCCTCAGACGCACGCCTGTCTTCTCCAGGGCATTCAGCCAATGGTCGGAGGCGCCGGTGGTGTCGGAGCTGAGCACATGGATCTGCAGCACTGGTGCTCTCGAGTCGCGGCCCCCCCAAGAGATGGTATCTAACGGTGCCTGGTGCATCAACGTAGTGATCATCGCTACGATGTAAGGAACTGTGCGTGCGCCTGTGACTACTGCCACGCAGACGTCCGGGCTCTCCGTCTCATCCGCACTAATTCCATTGGCTTGCAGTTGGCTTGTTCTGCTGCCGCTTATATCCTGCTGCTGTAGCGCCTCCAAGAAGGCGATGGATCGTGACAATGCGTGATCATGTACTAAAACTCTTTGGCCTTCCACAAGGGGGCTGGCCAGGGTGGGGTCCTGCTTGGCCCCAGGCATGGTTTTGGTGAGGAGGGGAAAGTACGTCGAGCGGTGGAACAGCACGGCAGTGGCGACAGCACTGAGAACAAGCAGCGTCGCGGCGCGGCGCAGCCATGATACACCTCTTATGGACGGCAGGTGGCCTTTGGTTCCTCCTGCCCTGCGGCGTGAGCTCTCGGCAGGGCGGCCACTCTCTACGTCGCCGAGGTCGCTTCGTGTGCGGTGAGCCATCGATCATCCCTGGCTGCGGCTCTTCCTCTTCCTCGCCCTGAGGCCCGAGGTTCTGCCTTCCTGCATGTGTACCGTCTCAAAAGCTATCCGCATGAGTTTGGATTGATGGCGGTGCCTGGGCACGCCTCCGCTTCACCGATCACTGGCCGGTCTCGACTTTTGACGTCTCCACGGGCCAGGGACCCACAGCTGTCCTTATTTTTGCTTCCTACTCGTACAGTACAAGCCGGGTATCATCCTGCGTATTTAGTGCGTATATTCGCTGGTATAAAAGTACCAGTTCATAGCGCGGACTGGTCAGCGCGCAGACCTCAAACTCGGTCACGGTCTGTGCCGGTAGGTAGGAAAGGATACCGGTAGGTAGCTCAGGACCGCGTGGGATGCCACTGAGCTCGAGATCACGTTGAGGGTTCACATCTTGCAGAACAAGAAAGGATTTTCGTCTAACATCCCGGTGCAGTTTCAGCGCCCTTCACGTCGGCGGCTGGTCGATAGCTTGGAATTCCCACTGTAGTTTGTGGATTTTCGGTACCTCGGGACAAGTGACAGCAGGTGATGGCCGAGGTGGGCGAGAGCATGGCCGCTCCAGGCCACGGCGAGGAGGAAGCGGACCTATACGAGGTGCTGGGAGTCCCTAGGGACGTGGGGGAGGCAGAACTGAAGAAGGTCTACCGCAAGCTAGCGCTGCGGTTCCACCCCGATAAAAACCACGGCAACGAGGAGGCGGCCGCGAGGTTCAAGCAGATCAGCTTGGCGTACAATGTGCTGTCGGACCCCGCGAAGCGCAGGTGGGCTGTCCGTCGCAGTTTTGGAACTGCTCTGGGGGCTAGCATGGCTGGTTGCTGCAGTGTCAAAGTAGATGGATGACAACAGAGGTGGAGCAAGAGAGGGAGGGAGGGCTAACACACACCTGTGTGTGTGTGTGTGTGTGTGTGTGTGTGTCTGAGGGCAACAGACGGGTGGGTGAGCAGACAGGCAATTAGCAGAAGAATGGCAGCATCCAGGCCAGCAAGCAGATGCAGCGCTGAGCATAGCCCGGGGACCTGTGGCCTGAGGGCAAAAGTGCTCCCCCCCCCTCTCCCGTTCCAGGTACTATGATGAGACGGGCACCACCGAGGACATTGACGTGAGCGCCGAGGACTTCATGGCCGTGTTTCAGTCGATGATGCAGGAGATGCTTGGGGGGGTGTCCATCAATGAGATGCTAGCAGGGCTCTCCCCTGAGGACCTCGCAGACATGCCGCCGTTCCCATTCCCCAAGGAGCTGTTCCCGGCAGGTGAGCCGGCTCGAGTCAGTCTTCTCTGTTTGCCCTCCGGCCACAAGTCGGCCGTTCCTCCACCTCCACCCCCAACGCCAAACACACACACACACACACACACACACACACACACACACACCCACTTACACCACCGTCGCCACCAGCAGCACCATCGGACCTGTGTTCCTAACCCATACTGAGCGTCTGCCTTCGGCCGCAAACAGGGACGTTCCCTGAGGGGCTGCGCTTCAGCGCGGAGGGCCTCGGGGCGATTCCTCCTTCCGTGGAGGAGATGCTTGCCAGCGGCGACAGCAGCGCCCTCGGGGAGATGTTTGCGGCCGGAGGCGGTGCTTTCAGCCCAGGCAGTGATAGCGATGATGCTGGCTACGGTGCCCCATTTGACGCGCCGGATGGCTTTGGTTTTCGCAGCGGCCAGCCAAACATGTTTGGGAGCAGTGGGAGGGGGAGAGGGGCCGGAAGCGGAGGCAGGGCTGCAGCGGGCAGGAAGGGGCGGAAGGGCCGAAAGGGTGACCGCGGAGGGGAGCCCGAGATACCCTTGCAGCTGCTGCAGGATCTCCTGGATGACAAGGTCGCCCCTCCCCACCCCACCCCACCCCACCCACCCTCACCACCACCACCACCACCACCACCAACTCCTCTGCTTCTCTGCATTGACGACAAAGCAGTGGTGCCACGCCACACAGCCATGGACGGGACAGGGGGCAGGTGTGGCAGGTCAGATGAAGGGAAGGAGGAGGCTGTGGTATGCTGCGGATGCGAGTTTACCACTGATTCGAAAACGAACGGGCGCGGGCCGGGGGGGGGGGGGGGGGGGGTGACGGAGCTGTGGATTCGGACGGTGCAGACACCTGTTCGTAAACCCAGGCAGTGGTGTAGGCGGTGGATTGAAACGGCGGTTGCTTGTGAGGTTGAAGGTAATGGGCGCTTTGCAGGTGGACCCTTCTGAGCTCCCTCCCGAGATACTGATGGCGCTGCTGAACGGGCCACCACCCGGCATGGGCATGGACGGCGACGGGGAGGACGACGCCGCCATGTTTGAGGAGTTTGGGGACATGTCGGAGGAGGAGATGATGGCCTTCCTGCAGAGCATGGGAGGCGGAGGAGGTGGACGCGGGAGGAGGGGAGGCGGGCGGCCGAGGGGAGGGCGCGGACGAGCGGGGCGCTCTGGCCCCTCGCGCTCAAAACCTCGCTTCCGAACGAATCAGACTCCCATGAAGGTTGGCACAGAGCAACAGCAGCGGAAGGGGAAGCCGGTAAGCCAGGCCCAGCCCCCGCCGAGCGGTCCGCTGACGGCTGACACCACTACTCCTGCTGGCAGTGGCTCAAGCCGCAGCCGAAGCAGCAGCGACGGCGGCGGCAGCGGCGGCGGCGGCAGCACCTCAGAGGGCGAGGCGGGGCCAAAAGGGCAGCCTGCCGCTACACAGCGCTGCCCTCCCCCTTCCAACGAGGTGCCACCACTCCCTTCACCTGGTGGCCTTGCGCAGCCTACGGCTGTTGACCGAGACCTTGGGCGCAAGTGGATCGAGGTCTGCAAGCCTTCAGCTCAACCTGTCAGTGTCCCAATCCTCTCTCTCCTCACACACGCAGAATATTCTGCGCCAGAGGCTCTACCTCCTCCCCCCCCCCCCCCGCCGGGGCTCTGTCCTCTTGCGTCTCATCTGTTACCTGCCGCGCCGCCGTCGCCTGCCCTCTCTGTAGCCCGTCTCCCCTGCCCCTCCCACGACAACAACACGGGACAGGCCTGACATGAGGCATAGCTCCAGCAGAGGCCGATTTATAGGAACTACATTTGAGAGTGTTGAGTTTCGACCCTTGGAAATAGGGCTCTGAGATGTGTTGGCTTTGCTGGGAACAGTTTGCAAAAGGAGGCCAACTGGCAGAGCTTGCCGAGCTTCTCCAGCAGAACCCTGGGTTGCTGCTGTGGCGCGGCCCCGGCGTTGGTCACACCGCCCTGCACTGGGCAGCGGCAAAGGGGCACACCACCATGGTGGAGTGGCTCGCGGCCGCCGGTACCCCCGCCGACCTGTTGAACAGCGAGGGCTCCACAGCCCTCCACGCCGCAGCTGCAAACGGAGAGCTTGAGTGTGTCAAGGTCAGTGCTGACCATAGCGGCGATTCCCGTACCGAGGCTCCTCCTCTGCCTCCTCCTGCTCCAACCTATCCTGTCTGCTTCACCTTCTCCGGCTGTCTACGGCTCGATCCTACTCACCTCCGAACCTTCTGCTGCTGCGATCGCTGCGTTTCCATACCAATGCTCATCAGGGGATCCCTCACTCTCTGCTCGGAGTCACTGTGCTCTCTGCCACACTTGCAC